>NW_026521793.1:0-142411 GCF_021234435.1 Artibeus jamaicensis | reverse complement strand
TTTTTTTTTCAAGAAGTCTCCAAACTTTTATTTACAGCTTTCACTGTCTTGTCCAAAATTAATCTCTCGTTGTTTTCTCTGTGGGTTTTGCATTTTTTATTTTCTCAGAGGCCCCAGGTCCTAAGTGAAATCTCAGAAAAGAAAAGGGAGAATGGGATGGCTCCCTTTTTTTTTTTCATTATTTTGAGGTGTGAGGTTGTTTGTTCTTAGAGGTTTTTTTGTTGTTGTTGCTTTAAGATTAGGCCATTCTGTTATTTCCTTGTATAATGTAAGCTTTACCTTCCATTTTGGATTGTGTACTTTGAGGCTTTTTCTGTTTTTTTAAATGAGGAAAGGTTTTTATGAATCTTAGGATGAGTCTCTCTCAGACTTGCCTTGGTTTACAATCTTTGGTTCAAACTGAAAAGCAAAAGGGGCATGACAGAGGTCACAGCCACTTAAGCAGCTTGGACTAAGTTTTGGGGATACAACTTTCTCCAGAAGCAGCAGGACCTGATTCAGAGAAGGCCAAAGAGGTAATTTTGGCTCTATTAGCAAAGTTACCTAATGAGACTTTGTGTAGCTAACTTTCTATACAACCTAGAATGTGGATTCTGTCATTTATCTACCAAAGAAAGGAAAAGTGGTATGATTATGCAATCAATTAACTCAAACATGTTACCTTCCTGAGTAACTATGGTCAGCCATTTATCAGGATCCTTGACTGGGTAGTCCTAAATCAGACAAGTTCCATAGAAAAATTTTAAATGAGGCTATCCATACATCAATCAAGAATAAAGGGAATAAAAAGATTGCATCCAATAATGGCAGGAAAATCTTTCAGCAATTCTAATTCATTTTCTGAGTTTTCAGTGACTCACACACACACACACACACACACACACACACACATCTAAAGCAAGAGCAGATCAGAACTGGAATACTTTTCTACACTGTAAAATCGTAATTGTGGAATCACAGGAATTCTGGGGATGATATTAAGGTGAAATACCCAAACACGAATAGAAGTCCCATTTTAACAATTGACATGAAAATAACTTTAACAGGAGAACCTATAACTCTGATTTTGGGAACTGTTTCTCATGAGATAAGGGGATTTCCCCATCATTTAAGGAGCCAAATGAATTAGAAGGGCAGCTGTAGAATTTGATTCACATACCCCTACGTACTTTTATTGAACTTAATCATAATACTGTCAAGTTGCCATGATTTTACTAAAGGATTTATTTTTTAAGATTGTATTTAGTCCCAGCCAAGAGGAGGCATAGGTGGAAACACTGTACCATCACACAACCAAAATTAAGGACAACAAAGATTTAGAAACAAAAACACAACCAGAACAGACAGAAAATTGTATGTAATGGAAGTCCGAATAACCATTCATCCAGACCAGTAAGAGCAAAGTCGGGCATCCAGCAGAGAGAGGTCTTTGCAGGAAAAATGGTGGGCCAGTGCACACCCTGGGCATGGGGGAGGAACAAGCAGATTCCACTGAGGGCACGCGTTGCATATGACCATGGACACACTTTCCCTGCGCAGATAAACCAGGCAAAAACAGAGCAGCGAGACAGACTGTGTAACCAAGAGCCCCAGCAAAATAAAGTCTAAAGCACCAACTGGAAATAATTAGTAAAAGCAGAGGTGCTCGAAGAGACTCCCAGCTCACAGTGAGAGTTTGTTGGAGAGACACACAGGTCCAAGAACATACACAAGACCACCCACCTGGGAACTAGCACCAGAAGGGCCCAATTTGCTTCTGGGAATTGGCAGAGGGGACTGGAACCGAGAGACTAGCAAGCGCCATCATTACCTCTCTCTGGACTTGCCCCCACATACAGGGTCACAACCCAGTCAGGGGGTGGGGGGGTTGCCCCGCCTCAGCAAACACCCCAGACTCCATCCCCTCAAATGTGAAAGGTGACCAGACCAAAAATTATGGCTCAAGCACAAGAACAACTCAAAGCCCCAGAGCCAACACTTTAAGAGACCAAGAGATAGCCAACCTATCAGATGCACAGTTCAAAACACTGGTGATTAGAATGCCAACAGAACTGGTTGACTTTGGTCACAAATTAGAGGAACAAATGAGGGCTACATCAAGAAGTGAAGGAAATTGAGGGAACGATAAGAGGATGGAACAAAAATTGGGACTAAGCTCAGTGTACCAGAAGAAAGAAAGAAACAATGAAACAGAAAATAATGAAGAAACAAGAATTTTAAAAAAAATGATGAGAGGCTTAAGAACCTCCAGGACATTTTAAATGTTCCAACATCCAAATTATAGGGCTACCAGAAGGGGAAGAGGAAGAGCAACAAGTGCAAAACTTATTTGAACAAATAATACAGAATCCTCCCTATCTGTTCCCCCAAAGGAAATAGACTTCCAGAGTCCAAAGCTCAGAGAGTCCTGCAAAGAAGGTGAACCCAAGAAGGAACACACCAAGGCACATCATAATTACATTAGCCAAGATTAAAGTGAGGGAATTCCCAGCAAGAGATAAGGGGACAGTCACCTACAAAGGAGTTCCCATCAAACTGTCAGCGGATTTTCAAAAGAGACCTTCCAGGCAAAGAAGCTAAAGAAGTATTGCAAGTCATGGAAACCAAAGACTCTATATCCAATATCCAGCAAAGCTTTCATTTAGAAAGAAAGGGTAGAGCACTCTGTGTCAGATAAGGTCAAGTTCAAGGAGTCTTCATCATCACCAAGCCCCTTATTACATGAAATGTTAAAGGAACCTATCTAAGAAAAAAGAAGAAAAAAGATGAACAGTGAGAGGACAGCACAAGTTATTAACAACCACGCCTAAAACAAAACCAAACTAGGTGGACAGCTAGAACAAGAGCAGCGCCACAGAAATGGGAGATCACATGGAAGGTTAGCAACAGGGGAGTGGGGAGGAGGAGAGAGGGGAGAAGGTAAGCAGCAAGATAGACAATACATAGGGGAGGCAAGAGTAGTGTGGGAAATGTAGAAACTAAAAATCTTATGACACATGGACATGAACTAAAGTGGGGAATGTGGGGGAGAAATGGAGGGGAATTAAGGGGGGAATAGAACAACTGTAATGGCATAATCAATAAAAATAAATTAAAAAATAATACAAAGATTTTATTTATTTTGAGAGTGGGGAAGGGAGGGAGAAAGAGAGGGAGAAAAACATCAATGTGTGGCTGCTTTCTGGCATGCCCCCTACTGGGGGGACCTAGCTTAACCCTGGGCAGGCATATGCCCTGACCAGAATTGAACTGGTAGACCTTTAAAGGTTTGGAGGCCGGCATCAATCCACTGAAACTCACCAGCCAGGCTACTAAAGATTTCTATTTGCTGTCAGTTAAAAATAAACTGAATGCATTTTTTATTCTTTCTGAGACGACTCTGTTTTCTTTTGTAAATGCACATAATAAATAATTTAATAACTCCACATGTTGAAAAGAAAACAAAGGCTGCCAGACAATACATCCCACCCATGTGCACAAGGTAACCAGTCGGGCCTTAATCTTAAGTGTAATCAGAAAGCAAAGAAAGGCCAAACATTTGGAGGATGGTGTACAGGAGACAGAGAAATAAGCAAGTAAATACAATTAGCAAAGTTGGCCCTGGAAGAAAAAAGATGATAAAGGAACAGGAAACTTAAAAGAGGGCAACCGGAAACATCGTAATAACATCCTCAGGAATAATCTGAGGTTTTGAAATGTAGAAAACAAAAAACAAATTACTAGAAAAATTACAATAGAATGTGAAAGATCACTTGGAAATTAAAACTACAATTGCAAAGTAAAAATCCAATGAAAGAATTTAAAAATCAAATTGAGAAAAACTTATAAAATCTGAGAACAGAAGCACAGGGAAGGAAAAACACCAAGTACTGACAAGAATGGGCAATTCAAAACTTCTGCACACAGTGTATATATAAGTTGTGAATTGGACAAACACTATGGAAAATTTTTATGTCAGTATTTACTAAAGCCAATGCTGAACATATGCCTACCCTATGAACCAGCAATTCTATTCAACGATATACCCAACAGGCATGAATAATATAAGGGTCACCAAAAGACATGTGTACAAAAATATTCACAGTATATAGGCATTATTTGTGTAACCCCAAACTGGAAGCTACCCAAATGCTCCTTCAATAGAATCCAATACTTTGGATAGACAAACTGTGTATTTAGTCACAAATTACAGTGCAACTAGAAAAAAAAAAATGACTATTGGGGTACTCAGCCAGAGCTGGAAGATGGAAGGAGAGGAAGATGTGGAGCTGAGCACGCTTCACCTGTACAGATGGAACACCCAGCCAATCTTCTGAGGAACAGATTAACCGCCAGCGCGTAGGTATCCCGACAGAAGGAGGCCAAAGTTGTAGAGGACGCTGAAAAACATACTGTAAGAGACTTTGGGACAGTAAGGTCCCTGGGACCAGTGAGGGACCAGGGGCTGCTGCAGGCCAGGCCTGGCCCCTGATGGACCCGCAGGAGTCTTGGAAGAGAGCCAAATTAACATCTCCCCGCCAAACAGGGAGGATAGAACAACACCAGATGACATGATGCTCTAAAGTTCCCTGGGGTGGAATAAAGACAAAGTGGGAGACTCACGGGGGCGGTGTTCACCCACTGAGACTGTGGATGCCAGCTGGACCAGAGAAATTGGGGAGTTGGCCGGATGCCCGAAGAAGGGGGAAGAGTTGAACTGTGATGGACCTCTGACCCGGATATTCTCTGGTGATTGGGAAAGTTGGACTGTGAGAGGCCAGGCACTTGTGCTAGAGACAAAAAGGAGGATTTTGTCCCCAAAAAGGGCTGTCTTGGCTGCAGGGCCCCCCTGGGCACCCGCCGGCGTGCCCGGCCTGCTCTCAGCCACCACAGTCAAAACCCGCTGGGCCAGCCCCCGCCCCCCACCAGACTGGCTCTTAAGAGGCAAAGAAGGCTCCCCCACCCCCCCAGGCAGAGGGAGAGCAGCAGGGCCAGGGTAGTTAGCGGCCCCAGAAGGCACAACTCAGTGGGGAAGCCGAAGCACCTGAGACTTTGAAAGCCTAGCATCTAGGAGCAGCAAAGAGCAAGAAGTGTGAGTTACCCCTAATTGGTGAACACCAAGGATAGCAACAGCAAGCAAGACACCGACCTGGTGCAGGGCAGCTGAGGGCCTGCAACAGCAGACTGAGGAAAATGAGGCTGGGGCAACTGTGAAGCAAGTGGCCCAGACAATGGCTCAACCATTGGAAAGGAGAAAAAGCCAGGGAAGAGAAAAGCAAAATCCAACCCCCCAGGTGCTGCAGCCAAGACCAGCAGAACTCCCTGGGCCTGTTTAAAGTGAGCAGAGGCTTTTCTCTTCTTTCTTTTTTTCTTTATCCAATTGAGACAATAAGAACTGGAACTGTGAAAGAACCACAGTCAGACTGGAAAGAGGCATCAAAGCTAATCCCAAACACCGAGATAGTGAGAAAATTTCACTTTTACAAGCAAAGAACTTGTATGTTATTGTTTACTTGTATTACTATTAGTTTTTTCATTATCTTTACTTATTTTATTAGCATTTTGTATTTCACTTCTATCAGTTTAGTTTTCTTCCTATTTGATTGTTTGTTTATTTGTGGTTGTTTGAATGGTTTCAAAATTTGAAAAGCTGGGAGAAACGGGCAAATTTCTAGAAAAAACATAATCTCCCAAACGAATAAACAAGAAGCAGAAAGACCAACAACACCTGATGAAACTGAAGCAATCAAAAATTCCTGACACACAAAAGCCCCGAAAACAGACAGTTTCACAGGAGAATTTTACAAAGCATTTGAGGAAGAGCTAACCTGCATCCTTCACAGATTATTCCACAAAATCCTGTATCCTTCATAGATTATTCCACCAAATCCCAAACTCTTTTTAATGAAGCCAGGATCATCCTAATCTCAAAACAAGATAAAGACATAAGAAAGAAAGAAAACTTAAGGCCAATGTCACTGATGAACATGAACACTAAAATCCTCAACAAAATATTGGCAAACCGCATCCACCAATACATTAAAGAGATCACACACCATGATCAAGTGGGATTCATCCCAGGGATGCAGGATGGTACAATATTCGCAAATCAATAAATATAATACATCACATAAAACAGAACAAAAGATAAAATCAGCATGATCATATCAAAACATGCAGAAAAAGCACTTGATAAGGTACAGCGACCCATTTGTGATAAAAAACACTCAGCAACGTGGGAGTAGAAGGAGCATTCCTCAACATAATAAAGGCCACATATGAGAGACCTACAGCCAACAACATCATACTCAGTGAGGCAAAACCTGAAATATCTCCCACTAAAGATCAGGAACAAGACAAGGATGCCCCTTTTACCACTCCCATTCAACAGAGTATTGGAAGTCCTAGGAAGAACAAGCAGGCAAGAAAAGAAATAAAAAGGCATCCATATTGGAAAGGAGGAAGCAAACTGTCATTGTTTGCAGTTGACATTATACTGTACACAGAAAATCCTATAGATTCCACCAAAAAACCAGTCAGCCTAATCAGTGGCAAATCAGCGGGATACAAAGTCAACATATTCAAAACAGGTATTTTTGTGAACACAACAGGGAAATATCTGAAACAGAAATCAGGGAAAAATCTCATCTGATATAGCAACAAGAAAAATATAGTACCTAGGAAAAATCTAACCAAGGAGATAAAAGAACCTATACTAGAACACCACAAAAATGGGAGAAAGAAACTAAGAAAGACACAAACAAAAAAAGCATGTACCATGCTCACGGGATTGGAAGGATTATCATCTTCAAAATGTCCATGCTGCCCAAAGCAATTTATAAATTCGACACAATCTATTAAAAACCAATAACATAGGGTACAGGGTGGAGGGGAATGAAGGGGGGAATAGAAAAACTGTAATGGCATAATCAATAAAAAAAAATTAAAAAACAAACAAGCCAATAACATATACACAGGTAAGCATAACAAACACTTCAAAATTTACATGGAACTAAAAAACGACCCAAATGACTGCAGCAATTTTTAGAAAGAAGAACAAAGTAGGGGAAGAATCACAATATTTGTTACAAATATTACCAGGCCACTGTAATCAAAAACAGCCTGGTACTGGCAGAAGAACAAACACACAGACTAATGGAACAGCAAGAGAGCCCAGAAATAAACCCAAGTCCCCATGGTCAGATTATTTGACAAGGGGGGAAGAAGCATAAAATGGAGTAAAATAGCCTCCTCCACAAATGGCTTTGGGAGATCTGGACAGCCACATGCAAAAACATGAAACTCGATCACCAACTTAGACCATCCACAAACATAAATTTAAGGTGGATTAAAAAGACTTAAATGTAAGTCGTGACACCATAAAAAGTCCTAGAGGAAAAATCAGCAGGAAAACCTCAGACATTCCACGCAGCAACATCTTCACTGAATATGTCCCCTAAAGCAAGGGGGCATAAAGGGAAGAATAAATGAATGGGGACCTCATCAAATTAAAAAGCTTGTGCATGGCTAAAGAAAAAGAGCATTAAAATGAAAAGACAACCAACTATATGGGAAAACATGTTTGCCAATGATACCTTGAACAAGGGTTTGATCTCCAAAATATACAAAGAACACCCACGACTCCACTGCAGGAAGACAAAAAATAAATAAAAATTAAAAACAATTAATAAATGGGCAAAAGACTTGAATGGACACTTCTCCAAGGAGGACATACAGAGGGCCCAGAGACATATGAAAAGATGCTCAGCATCAATAGCCATCAAAGAGACACAAATTAAAACCACAATGAGATACCACTTCACACCAGTGAGAATGGTCGTCATAACCAAAGCAACAAACGAGTGTTGGAGAGGACGTGGAGAAAAGAGAACCCTAGTGCACTGTTGGTAGGAATGCAGATTGGTTCAGCCCCTATGGAAAACGGTATTGGAATTTCCTCAGAAAACTCAAAATGGAACTGCCTGTTGAGCCAGTAATTCCACTGCTGGGATTATATCCTAAGAGCCCTGAAACACCAATCCAAAAGAACCTATGCACCCCAATGTTCACAGCAGCACAAGTTACAATAGTCAAGTGCTGGATGCAACCTAAGTGCCCGTCAGCAAATGAGTGGATCTAAAAACTATGGTACACTTACACAATGGAATACTACCCAGCAGAGAGAAAGACGGAGCTCCTACCCGTTGTGACAGCATGGATGGAACTGAGAGCATTACGCTAAGCGAAAGAGAGCAGGTGGCAAGGGACAAATACCATAGGATCTCACCTTAGCTGGAACATAATCAACAAAAAGAAAAAAATATATAACCAGAGACATTGAAATTAAGAACCATCCAACAATAGCCAGAAGGGATGGTGGAGGGGGACAGTGGGGGAACGTGTTTTGAGGAACAACTATAAAGGACCCACTGACAAAACCAAGGGAGCTTAGGAATCAGGGAGGGAGGTCTTGGGGAGTGGTGGAGGGTAAATGCAGACAAGTATACTTGAACAACTATAAAATAATTAGAAATAAATGTAAAAAAGAGAACTACTGATATACGCAACAATGGAGTAGAATCCCCAAAACATGTTGATTGAGAGAAGCCAGACAAAAAACAGTACATAGTGTGTAGTTAGCTTTATATGAAGTAGTGGAACAGCAAAACTGATCTATGGTGATAAGGTCACCTTTGCTTCACCTCTGGTGAAGGTACTGACCAGGAAGGTGGCATGAGGGGAGGTCTTCATGGGTGCTGGGAATGTTCTAGTAGTTTATCTGATTAGTGGTTACATGAATGACTACATATAAAAAATTAAACTCTACAATTAAGATTTGTATACTTTACCGTATGAAGTTGTTGCTTCAATAAAATAGGTGAAACAAAGTGTAGGAAATGTGAAACAAAATGTAAGAGTCTATTTGGAAAACCAACATCTTACTGAAATAAAATGGAACAGAAAAAGTTGAGGGGGAAAAAGTATTAAAGATATATTGGAAAAATAACTTCAGAGCTAAATAAAAACGAGTTCAGTCTGAAATGGCTTATTAAGTGTGTAGCACACTGAATGAAAACATACCCAAGCTGAAGCAAACTTGTGTGAAAATTCAGAACACCAAGGACAAGAAAGGATTCCAAAGCTTTCAGAGATTAAAAAAGAAATTACATAAAATTTCAGCATGAGGATTTTACATTGCCCGGCTTTCAAACAAGAATAAGAAGAGAATAAAGACTTTTTCAGGTGTGCAAGGGTTCAAAAACTTACCTCTTATTCAACCCTTTCTTAGGAGGTTACTTAAGAATGAACATTAGCAAACCAAAGAAGCGTGGAAATACACCACCATCACGACCACCACTGCCAATAAAATATGTGTTATATAAGATATATGTTATGATATATATCATATACAGCCTATGCATCACATAATGACATTTCACTCAACAGTGGACTGCATATATGACAGTGATACCATAAGATTATAATGGAGCTTAACTTCCTGAAAGCAGTGAGAGGATATGTGGTTCAGAAGGAATTTCTTTTTTCTCACAGGAGCAGTATGTGTGGGCCTGGGCACTAGATTCCCCTCTCACCCACAACGACTCACTTTTGAGTGCACAGATTACCTCCCCAATCAGTCAGCCACTGACCTGTTTCAAGCACAGAGAAGCCCAACGCCTGGTGTGACATATTCAGAGGTCACTCCAGCCCTCCCAGATCTAGCCTGATGGTCTTCAGATACACTGCTGCAAATTCTTTGTTGAGTTCTGAAGATCATATACAAAGTCACAGGTACACAGGAGCTTCCTTAACAAGTAGTATGTGCCACAGCCACTTAAGTAAAAGCGTCCTGTGGTATCATGCGAGCCAGCCTGTCCCTGTACTTTGGAAATATTTTTAGGTTGTAATGACATAAAGCATGGATACATTTTATTTCTTCTATCAGTTCAGTGCCACACAGAGCCCTTTTTGCCAGAGAGGGTAAATGGGACCAAACTCAAATTTCCAAAATCAAATGATCAAGACCTCAGTGTTACCACCCTCTTCATGTTAAACAACCATTTTCAAAATTAAAACACACACTGTTCCTTGAAAGGAGCACTGCTCCAGCATGCGATCCTCAAAAACACATTGCTATGACAATCCCCTATGTTCCTTTATTTCTCCATCTCAATTTCTTATTCCTCTGCTGATCTCCACACCACCTTTCACTCCCTCTCTCTGACAATTAGTGTTATGGTGATCTACACTACGCAGCCAGTTTCTCCTCAATATTGCCAATCAACCCAGCCTTCATCCCTGTACACGGAGCAGCATTGACGGCTTTGATGTACTATTTCTGACCTTGTTGAAAGGAACGAGGGAGAAGGCTTGTGGAACCATGTTTATAAAGTCTACAGTAGTGCAGGGTAATGTCCCAAGCCTTCACATTTACTCATCACTCACTCCTCTGACTTACCCAGAGCAACTTCCCCTTCCACAAGCTCCACTCATGGTGAGTGCCTTACCCGGGTGTACCATTTTTTTAATTTTTGTACTGTATTTAAATTACCTACCTTTTCTGCCTGGCTGGTGTAGCTCAGTGGATTGAGCGCGGGCCTGCGAACCACACGATCGTGGTTTGATTCCCAGTCAGGGCACATGCCTGGGTTGCAGGCCAGTTCCCAGCAGGGGAAGCATGAGAGAGGCAACCATACATTGATATTTCTCTCCTTCTCTCCTTCTTCCCTTCCCCTCTAAAGATAAATAAATAAATTTTAAAGAAATAAACTATACCTTTTCTGTGTTTAGATATTTTAAGCACAAAAATACTAAACGCGTTGTGGCACAATTCCCTATAGTAGTCAGTACAGTAACAGGCTGTACAGGTGTATAGCTTCAGAGCAACAAACTGTATCACAGAGCCCAGGTATGTAGTAGTGCATACTATCTAGGCTTATGTAAGTGAACTGTATGATATTCCCACAGTGACTAAATTGCCTAACAATGTGCATTTCTCAGAATGCATCCCTGTCATTAAAAGAGTCATGCTTGTATGATATCATATATATCACATAAATATGGATATATATGAAATTCCCCAGCATGACAGCAGTGTAACAGGCCTGCTATCATGATTACCCAGCCCAGACTAAAAGAAACGTTTGAGACTCTGGAAGCAAGATCTCCAAGGTGTCATAGGATTTCAATCAACAGATAGTATAACTGAGACATTGCAAAAACTCACATGTTTGACAAAAGCATAGAGTGCCTTAAAAAAAAAATCTCCAGTAGTCTTTGTACATATGTTAAGCAACCAGTTCAAGTTGGAACAAGAAGTCAGGGACTTTCAATAAGAATGGGAATGTAGTCTAAGACATAAGTCACATAGGAAGCTAAAGGATATTAGGGCTATGGCTATAAGGGGGCTACATTTCAAAATTAGAGACCCCAAAATCATGCAACACCCCAGAATTCTGTGGGTGGGCCTATACTTTGTGTGACTCCATTAAGGAGCCATACAGGGCTCGGGTTATTCTGAAACAAGATGGTGAACAGATTGTCAGGGATATAAATGACTAGTGTACACATGCTTGTCAACAACCTTCTTTCTTTTTATCCCAATTCCACCAGTGAAACTGTGGTTGGTACCAAATGAGATTTCACATCCTGATGCAATTCAGCAGGAGGTGGGGTATGCAGCCATCCAGCTGGCCGGAGGCAGGGCTTCAGTCCTGCTTCTCGCAGGAAGAGCATCCCTGCTGGCTGCAGGCTAGAGAAAGGACACACACTGAGAAACCCTGGCCCTTTATAAAAGCCCTCAACAAATGTAGGCTCCTACTGGTGTTAGTTTCACACATGTGCGCAGCACCTCACTCCAAATTCTTGGAGTCGGGTGAGTTTCGGAATTCAGAAAGGCGACAAGGGGGCACAGACAGTAATACATTAGTAATACTCTTGCAGGGTCTAGCAAACACATTGACATCTCTACAGTAAAACATATAAACATCACATGGGATAAAGGAAATTTGGGCTGATATTCACTCCCACACAGATAAGGAAAGACGCTTACGCTTTGTTCATTCCTAGCACTGATACAGCCCTCAATTCTCAAACCCTTTCAGGTTGAGTCATTTTACACTACCTCCACAACTTTGGTCAAAATCCATGGATGGTCCCTGAGTCCCCAGCCAGGCCACAACCCGTAGGAACTTTGGGGACTGGGGTCTGATGGTAGCAATGCTCTCCCTAATCCTTTCCAAGCTGGCAGCTTTTCACAGTCTGCCTATCTTTCATCTGCAGGCTTCCAGACTCAGGCCAGGACCCCGGCATTCTTCCCTACTTTTCAAAACCTTCTGGGAACACAGACGTCTTTTTCGACCACCAGCAGAGTGCTTTACAGTTTACAGATTTCTCTCACATGAATCAACCTGTGCCATGCTCATCTCCATGAGACAGACTGGAAAACTTGATTACTCCTTAGAGGGAGATGTTTATATTGTGCCAATTTTTCATATGAGAAATTTGAGGCTTACAGAAATAAAGTGACTTGCTTAGACTCACACTCCAGCAGTGGTGGTTCCAGGGGATCCATATGAGGCTTGTAAGCATAGAAGAAAGCTTCTGCTTCCCACCATGCTTCCTCTGTGGAGGTAGGAGCCTGATCAGCCTTCTCTGGGTGGGTAGCTAAGGACACACTCAAGTGTGTGCACAGAACACACACAACATATACACAGACACTTGCCTCTACAGGCAATGAAAGAAACTTCACAGCATATCAAAAGTCTCATGTCAAAAAGTTCCTAAGTCAACAATCACAAAATGGACCTGAATTCATGGTTCCAGATTGGGTATTCTCTGCAAATGTGTCTGCTCCAGCCCTGAACCTTCTCAGTTCCCTAAATGTACCTGGTCCCTTCAGGCAGCCTTCTTCCATGTCTGACCTATGCAGACCCCCTTTACCTTCAAGATGCAGTTCAAGTGGCCCCCTTCTCTGAAGCTTTCCACAGCCTCTTGCCCTGGGCCAGCGGTTCCTTCCTCTTCATTTTCACCCTAACGTCATACTGCCTCATTTCACACTCTGCAGTTTATAGGTCTACCTGGAAGGTACAGTTTCCCTGCCCTGAGTGAAGTAGAGGGGAGGGTGCACTTGTGTGCCTGCACCACCAAGAGCCTCTTACAGGGCGGGTATCTGCTGACTTTAATCTGCTTTGCCTTAGGTTGTATACCAAGATCTGCCCCCTCCCTTCTGGGGTTACAGGGCTGACAGATGCCTAGTGAGTTAGCAAATGTGCTGGAAGGACAGCCCTCCTGGCCCAGCAGTAGCCTGATGCCCAAGAGGCTGGCCACAGGGTGGAGCCAGTTCTGCCCATGCAAAGGCAGCTGCTGCCCTATGTGTGCTACTTAGCATACACCCGTTCCTGTGGCACCGATTCCAGGTGTTGGTTCACCCCTTCCATCAATAAGTATTGCAAGGAACCAGACACTGTGAGAGCCTGACCCCCCCCCTGACCCCAGGCCAAGTGCGGGCCTCTGATGAGACCTTGGCTCTGTGACTCCCTGAGGGGCTGGTAGAGACTGCCAAGTCCATGTTGCAGGCTGAAAGGATGCCCTGCACAACCCTGCTCCCTCCTGCTCCATAGTGGGTATTAGTCTCCAATCGGCCTTTGAACTTTTTTTTAAGATTTTTATTTATTTTTAGATGGGGGAAGGGAAGGAGAAAGAGAGAGAGAGAAACATCAATGTGTGGTTGCCTCTCATGTGCCCCCTACTGGGGACCTGGCCCTCAACCCAGGCATGTGCCCTAAACTGGGAATTGAATGGGCGACCTTTGGCTCACAGGCTGGCACTCAATCCACTGGGCCACACCAGCCAGGGCAGCCTTTGAACTCTTAACTCCCCCTCAGCGTCAAGTACCTGACAGACCCAACCTACAACAGTTGGTTTTAGAGTGGTCCAAAAGCAGGTGATAAGTTGGAGGCTTGGTACACAATTGTTCCTCATCCACCCCACTGGAAATGAGGACCACAACCTGGGGGTAGGTAGGTGATGTGAAGACAGCCCCGGGCACAAGAAGACAGCCCAGCAGGTATAGCTTTCTCACTGGAACTTTTTTGCTGGGCCTGCAGGTGGAGAGAACTTTCCCGGCAGGTGAGAAGATCCAGGTGTGTGGAAAGTATGGGAATGGACAAGGGTGACTTCTGTGATTTGATGACCCACAAGGGGATGAGAAGCTGAGGGGTGACTAACAAAGTGAAATCCGAGGAAGAGGCCTGGAGTCTCCGCCATAGCTTCCAAAGTAGGCCCCATCTCAGGCAGCGGGGAAAAGTCAAAGCCAGGATTTGACAGGAATGGCTGAACTTCCAAGACGCTGAACATTCAACCAAGGCAGGACTGCCATGCCAACATCAGAAGCCCACTTGGGAAAACCTGCATCCATGGCATGTGGAACAGGGGCATCTGAGCAAAGACCTGAGGATATACGGACTCCCCCAGATTTCTCCCGAAAGGTCTGAGTCTGAGGCTGCAGCCCAACCTTTCCCATAAAGAGCTGCTGTGCCCACCCTACACCTGAGAGAGCAACAAATTACACATCTTTCCCCCACAGGTGCCCTTGATCCCTGGAGGTAGGGTGACTAACCATCCCGATTTGCTGAGGAGAGCCCCAGGAAAACCAGGAAGAGGTGGCAGCCTACTGCCAGGCAGGACCCAGCCAGAGTGAAGTTATTACACAACACAAGCTGGGTGTGCTGGGCTTGGTAAGGGAGGAAAGGGACTACACCTGTCCTTCCCAGAAATTGCAATAAAAGTCCCTGAGAGGCACAGAAGGGCAGAAGCCAGGGGGGCTCTTGACGATGAACACCACTGACAAGCAGGCTACCATAGAGTGGTGGAGCTGGGCAATACAACATAGCCTCCCTGAGGGCACAGTGGATAGCCCACCAACCAAGGCGCAGCCTAAAATGGAAACTCGAAAGCATAAACAGACGCAGGAGGCTGAGGGCAGCTACCCCAGTAAACAAGTCACAATGCCTTGCCCAGGGTTCTGCCCCCGGAGTCAGTTTTCAGGCCTGGGACCATAGACTAGGGAGGTACCTGGGTCCCCACGGGGAAAGGACCCTGCAGTACCATGGCAGGAAGAAGACACTAGAATGATCCCCCAGACCTTCCCAAAGGGACCTCCAGCTATGCATGGGTGACTGAACACTAGGAAATGGGAGACCCAGACAGATTGATGCTGGGGCAATGCGTTGTCCAACTGACACTGACTTGGGAGACTCAATAAACTCTCTCTTCACATCCACCTAAGGAAGGCCCCCTGTGCCAGAGTTTCTGAGCAGAGGATGTCACTGGGTTCAACGTATAATATGCTGGGCCAGTCTTGAGGATTTCAATGGTCTTGAGCAGGGAGAGCCCTGCCTCCAACATCCTCCAGAACGAGGTGCTGAGCTTAGTGAGGTGTCTTCTGAGGAATCTTTCAGAAATAAGACAAAACGGTAGTACAGAATGGAGTCGACAGAGTAAAGAAAAATGCCTAGAAAAAGAACTGAGAGAATATACCCAAATTATGAATGGCCTTGCTTCCGAGTAATGCCTTATGAGCATCCTTTGTCTTGCTTCTTCATACACTTTCTTCTCTTGCCATAGTGGTTATGGTGAGCATGCAGATACCCAAAAGTCAGCAGAATAGGTCTTCTGCACAGGACCCATTAGCCCACCCATTAGCATCCCATAACCATAGTTATGTGATGACAACAGCTGCTCCAGGTCCCCCACACCCAAATCTCAGACAAATCAGCTGGACGGCATGTCCACTCAGCCACAGTATGATGTTTGGAAGCTCGCCCACAAGCTGGGGCAAAGTACTAAGGCCAAGCAGTGACCAAGTGGATTACAGAGACAAGGTACCTTTTCTCACAGGCAGAGTGCTGGAAGCAAGAGCACCTCCTCTGAGGGGACCACTCATCTGAGTTGACAGGGCAGCCTCTAGCAGGAGGAGCACTGGGATAGTCCCTAACATGTGGTGTCGCTTACAATTTGGAGAGTCTAGATGAATACTGAATCCAAACCAGGCCTGCAAAGAGAAAGAAACCAGTCCCTGAGGGGCAGAAGGAAGAACCTGAAATGCAGACCACCAAGGCAGAATTAGCACCCAAACATCACAATGAGTGCCCTCAACTCGATGCAAACACACACACACACACACACACACACACACACACACACACACAAAGACAAAACACAACAAAAACACAACAAAACAAAACAAAACAAAAAAAATAAGCAGTTCAATAGAAGAATGGGCTGTGGGAAGTTCTCGGAGGAGGAAATGGGACCTGCTGAGAAGTAGAGGAAGGAAAATGGGAATTTGGATCAAGCAGGTCTCAGCGGAGTGGCACCACACAACCTATGGCAGGAGCAAACTGGAACGCTCTCAGGGTCTCAGAGCAAAAGTAGCATGCAGAGTGGGGTAAAGAGGGACAGCAAATTGCAAGAGCAAGTGCCCAGAGGGCCATGGAGGCCAGGGAGCTCTTCAGGGTGCTGCCAGGGGAACAAGAAAGGTAGGCTGACTTTTGGCAGGTTCCCTGGGCTCCAAAAGAGGAGGGCTATGTCCATGGTCACAGTCCCTTCAAAGAGCAATGGCAGAAATGGCAAGGATTTCCTGAAACAAGGTGGGGTGAGTTATAGGGGTGCAATGGCAGGCTGGGGAAGAAGTGGAGCTTGAAGAGGAGCCTCTCTCCTGCCCCAGGAGGCCATGAGCATTGTGATAGTGGGAGGCAGCAGAGGCACAGTGTCTGGGAGGGGAGTAGGAGGAGTCCCAGAAAGGCCTAGATGTCCTCGGACAGCTGCTGGGTCTCCTGGGCACCCACAGAAGGCCAAGCAGTGGAAGGCAGGAGTGTGCCGGGTCTCAGAGGTGAAGGCTGAACTGCCTGCCAAGATGACCAGAGGGAGGGAGGGAAGGCTTGTCCCCACCAGGACTTTGTTTATGAGAGGGGATGGGTAGGGTAGCAGCTGGCAAAAGGAATGTTGCCTGGAGGTCAGAAATCAGATTGTTTTAGGGTTCTGTGCCAACACTTTGTTTGTACTGAAATTCAGGACTGAGTTGCAACTGGGCCCCTTTGACAGAGGCAGCCAAATGCCACCCTACACCCACCTGCAATACGGCCAGGACACTCTTCCTGGGCCCACCCATCCGGCAACGAATTGGCCTTGTGGCCACTACCCTTGGGCTTCCCCTTCATGAGACCACACTCTCCACCTTTACTGTACTGGTGCCTGAGGGAAGAGAGCGTCACACCCTGTTCTCAGCACACACATGAGGGTCAGAAAAAGCAGTCCTTCTATAGTTCCATCACTGTCCCCCACGAGCAGACATAGAGTGTAAGTCTCTAGTTCACGGGGCATGGTCTATTTCCTCAAACGACAGGATTTGGGAGGGACACCACAAGCCAGCCATTCAGGGGACCCTCCCTTATATCTTGAAACCCCCTACGGGGAGGTTCAGGCACGTTCGGCAGCAGCTGATAACCATTCTTGGGACAAGGAGCTGAGGAGGAAAAACTGACAATGAATAGCATTGGACCTGGTGATCATTAACACCCCTGTGGCTCGGAGGCCTAAACCCTATGGAGGTACACTCTGCCTCTCACCTCATGGCCAGCATTCCTGCTACCTCCAGCTTGTGCAAGGAGGGGGGGTAGGTGCAGCTCACCAAAAAAGAAAGAAGTCCTCTGTTGATTCAACATTTACTAAGCAATTACTGGGGCACAGGCACCTGGTTTACTGAAACCAGCAAGACACAGGCTTAGCCTTCAAAGAACTGGAAGCCCCTGAGGGAGCCCAGGCTCTCAGAGGCAGGCAGTTACAACCCCAGGAGATGAGAGCCCAGTGAAGGGAAGGTAGGTGGGAAGGTACAGGGTACTACCCCCACTGGGAGTCAAGAGTACCTGGTGCTTGGGTGTGGGGTAAAGAAGGGGATGCTCAAGTTGCATCGGGAAGGACAGGAGTTTGTGGGGACAAGAGGAAGCAGGCACTCCAGGGCCTCGGGAAGTACAGGAGACAAAGGGGGGGGAATCCTGTAGAAGGTGCTCAGGGTGCAGGGACTCCGCAGCAGTGACCCAGACTATTGGGTGATGAGGGAGAGCTGGGACCACTGGAAGGCTGTCCCATGGCCCCCAGGTGTTTGGGCTTAAACAAGAGAGGACTGGGTGGTGTTTTCAGTTGGGGGTTGATGAGGACAGACGTGCAGTCGGATGGCACGATGGAAGACCCACTGGAAGAGGAAGCACAGGGATGCCCAGGCCAGTGGGGAGGCTCAGGTAATAATAGCACTGGCCCCAGACCATGAAGCCTGGCCTCGGGGAGTAGCAGTGGGGACAAGAAAAGGAGCATTTATTCTGATCAGGTATTTTAGAGGCACGGACACAGGACTCGGTCATCAAGTAAAAGAGAGGAAGGGCGAGGGTAACTGGACACAAGGAGGCAAGTGTGGTGGCACTGAAAGGGGTGAGCCCCTAACTGAGAGGTAGAAGAAGAGAGGAAACAGCTGACAGAGAAGCTAGCTTTGTTTGGGACAGGACATCTCTTAGGCGCAGCAATAAACAGGGTGCAGATTTTCCTTCTCACCTGCAACAAAAACTGCAGTATGAAGACCTTTCCTCAAGACCCTACTGCTACTACCAGGGGGTGGGGTGGGGTGGGGGTGTGAGGCGTGAGGTGGTGGAGGGCTTGCAGAAAGCAAACCGGGCCTTGGCATTCAGCCCTGAGATGCAGGACTCGGTCCAGTTGTGCTGCCCTCTCTTGGCCTCCATGTCCCCGAGGGTCCATTCTGAGGGTCCGCTTAGGGCACTGAGGACCCTGGGCTGCCACTTTAACCCATGCCTACGAGTGCAGTGCAGATTGAGTGCAGATGTCATGGAAGTCTAAAGGGCACTGCCCGTCCTTGGCCACTGAGTGGGCCTAGCCCAGCTGCTACAAAGTTCCCAGTGCCCAAAGCTACCTCCCTGCCAGCTCCGCCCCACTCTCCCCCGTGGCTCCACCCTTGTTCAGCTCCTCCTCCGCAACTTTCCCCCAGTTATTCCCTGCTCCTCACCAGCTTTCCCGCAGCTTCGCCATGCTCCATCCCCAGCTATGTGCAGCTTAGCCCTGCACCTCCACTGCAATCCACCAGCTCTGTCCTGGTTCACCCCCTGCTTTCTCACAGTTCCGCCCCCACTCCCACAGGGTCAGCCTCCAGATATATCACCCCACCAGTTCCGCCTACTCCCCCAGCTGTTTTCCACCGGTCCGCCCACAGATACTCTTCTCCCACCTCTGTCCCCTACTCAGCTTTCCCTGGATCCTCCTTCACCCCCTGGAAGCTCCTTCTCCCTCAGCTCTTCCCCACAAGGCCTCCCCAGATACTGCTCCCCGAGCTCCGCCTCCCCTCCACCCCCTGCTGCAGATCCTAGTTCACCAGCTTTTCCGCAGCTCCGCCCACCCCCAGCTCCTCCTGCAGCTGTTTCTCACCGCTCTGCCAAATCCATCCTGCAGCCCCCCCCCCCCCCCCCGCACTTTCTCACACTTTTGCCCCTAGCTACACCCCCTGGCTCTTTTCCAGGCATGGCACCCAGCTATTCCTCCCCCTAGTCCCGCCTTCTCTCAAGTGCCCTCCCCCCTGATTTGCCTAGCCCTGCCCCTTCCTCTTCCCATCCCCACAGCATTTTGCCCTTCCCCTCCCTTTTCCGCCAGGGTATCCAGGGCCCTGTCCAGCGCTGGTGTCCGGTGAGGCCAACTATGTCTCCTAGCAACCGTGGGCTGCTTGCCTTTGTACTTATGTGCGTGTTTAAGTCACTGCCTGGCTGCTCGTCTGCCTGCGGGCACTGCGCTGGCTGCGTCCAGGCATGCGTACTGCTGCGTGAGGGCTTGCTGTCGCGTTCAGGCCTGCTGCTGCATCCGGGCAAGCCTGCTGCTGTGTCAGGGCCTGGTGCTGAGGCTGGGCGTGCGTCCTGCTGTGTTCGGGGGTGGTGCTTAGGTATTTGTATGTGTCTATAGGCTTTTGTAAGCCCAGCAGACAGGAGTTTTTGTATCTGCCAGCCCAGGGTGGTTAACCAACGCCCGTACCTGCCACCTCTCACCGGTCTTGGGGTGGGGGGGCTGGGGCGCATCCACTATACAAGCCTACTGCTCTGTGGGGTCCCCGTGTCGCGTCCTGGGGTCCTCTCCTCATCCGGGCCTGGGAGGAGGTCGTTTGGGCGCTGGCAGTCTCCCAGGGCAGCGGATACCATACAGGCAGCAAAACATACTCTAGAAGAAAATGTACAGATGTGAAGGAATATGCTTGAAGTGCTGCCGATGGCAAAACTTCTCTGCCCTGTGGAGATGTGCAGGAAGGGTCTGTGCCTCTGTAGTCATTTGCTGGGCTGGTCACATCAAAGAGCCGCGGCCCTAGTGGCTTAAACAACAGACAGGTGTTGTCCGACGGTTGCAGAGGCTGGAGGTCCGAGATCAAGGTGTCCACCGAGTTTGCCTCTTCTGGGGACTGAGAGAGAATCTGTCCATCCTGGTCCCCAAGGTTCTGGTGGTTTGCAGGCAAGCTTTGGCATCCTTTGCCTTGTAGATCTCGACCTTCATCTTCACAAGGCATTACTCTCCTGGGTGCATGTCTGTCTGTAAATTCCCCCTTTAGATGAAGACACCAGTCATTGGATGAGGGTCTCATTTTAACTTGATTACCTCTGTCCAGCCCTTTTCTTAATCGATAAGGTCTCAGGAACAAGGTCCTTGAGTGCACAAGAGAGGTGGGGTCCAGAGCACAGGGGAAGGCGGCCCAGCCAGAGAAAGGGAGGGAAGGCGGAGGAGCTGGGCAAAGGGACTGGCAGGACAGTGGGTTGGGACGGGGGTGAACACGAGGCAGCTTTGTCCTCCAGGCCTTGTCTTTGAGAGCGTGTGTGTTTTCATAAACACGAGGACATGATAGCTGAGGTGAGGTTTATGTCCTTTAAAGACAGGAGGGAAGAGACAGATGAGAGTGGGGCTGCTCATGGGTGGAGGGCAGAGCCAAGGCTCAACCCCATGGTGATGATGGGTAACCACTGGTTGTGACTGTCCTGTTAGGTAGGTGCCGGGTACCACAACCCCTTGGAGACTGAGGCTCTGCCAGGCACTCTGACCCAGCTGAGTCTCTGGCCCAGGGCACTGCTCCTCCCACGGCAGAGCTTGGTCCTCCAGTGAGGAAGAAGGACCCCTTCCCCAGGTACGAGGAAAGGAGTCAAGGACAGGGGTTCATGCAGTGAGGTTCCCCCATGACTGTGGGTCATCTGTTCATCCCTTGGTGCCACCTTCTTAACTGTAGAGTAGGATGACAGTGGTGCTACTCCTACCCAGTTCTTTGAGGATTGAATTCTAGGATCTGTGGATCATGCTCATTCCAGGGACAAGCATGGGACCGGGGCGTGCATACCCGTGCCAGTTGTTCCTGCTCCTGTTATTCATTTCTCTCAGCTTGGGTGAGGGCCGGGATGTCTGCTGACAGTGGACACCAGTGGGGTAGGAAGAGGATGGAGGAAGGTGGTGCCCAAAGGGGTCCAGAGGAGATACCTGACAGGATTATCTGAGGTCACATGGTGTCCCCAGGGCCCAGCTCAGGCCAGATCCCAAGGATATGCACTCTATAGCCCTGAGGGAGGGGCCCCAGTGCTTGGGGACCTGCAGTGCCTTGGAGGTGGCAGGGCCAGGCAGCTGAGAGTGTTGAGACAGGTGGGGAGAAAAAGCAAAGCCCAGGATGGTCATTGCTGGGAGAGGACTAGAACCTGCCCACCCAGGGTGAAGCCAAAGGTCCCTCTTTCCGCACTCTGTGCTCCCCTGGCCTCAGTGACCTCCTTTGTAGGACTGACTACACCTTGTTCTGACTTCCTTTCTGTAGCTGTCCCCACCTTCTTCCTTGAGCTCCCCAAAGACTCCACTTGATAGATGAGGCATCCCCATCGCCAGCCCCTTTCCTTGGGCCTGCCAGCTGACTGCTTGGTGATAGGAAGAAGGAGCCAACACTCTCTTGCTCCACAAACCATCCCTGTCAGTGGGGTTCCTGGGTCCCTGGGGGACAGCGGGTGGAGGTCAGCCCTCAGGCCATGAGCTTGGAGGGCTGGTGCATGATGCTTATGGACATTGGTGCTCTGTGTTTCCGCAGGCCACGTGAGGCCCACGGATCTCTGGGGAGATGAAGTTCTGCTGCCTATCCTTCCGGCAGCCTTATGCAGGTTTTGTCTTAAATGGAGTCAAGACTCTGGAGACTCGCTGGCGTCCCTTGCTGAGCAGCCACCGGCACTGTACCATCGCCATCCACATTGCTCACAGGGACTGGGAAGATGCCGTCTGGAGGGAACTGCTGCTGCAGAGGCTGGGGAGGAACCCTGCTCAGATTCAGGCCTTGCTTCGAGAAGGGGAGAAGTATGGCCGTGGAGTGATAGCTGGCAAGTGGCCACACCCCGAGCACCGCTCGGATACCTCAAAATTCCTGATGACCTTGCTCAGGAGCTTTGGGGCTTGCTTTCTTTTGAACCTGTTGGGGTGGGGTTGTGGTTTCTTTAAGCTGCACACCTCAAAGGGGCAGCAAGGGGCCTTGGGCTGGGTGTCTGTGGGACAAGTTTCCAGGACCTTGGGCGGACCCTTTGTCCACTCTGGGCCTCAGTTCCCGTTGGTGGTCTGAGAGTCAGGGACCAGTCCAAGGCTGCATGTGGTGTTGCCTGTGTGTACACATGTGGGCTTGTGTGCGTACATGTGCGTGTGTTTGTGTGACAGGCCACGAGAGGCTATACAGCACACAGAGAGGGTCGGGTCACCTCCAGACTCAGGCGTCACACACCTGCCCCACGCCCAGTGCCCATGGGCACCTGAGCAAGTTCCTTCACCCCTCAGTGGTTGAGGTCCCACATCAGCTCCTTTCACCTGGTGAAGTGCTTGGGAGCTGATGGTCTGTGGGTTCCCCCACAGCAGCCGGGGCCCTTCTCACCTGTACATGCTGCCCTCAGCAGTCTGGCTGGAACCTGCCTGTTCCTGGGTGCAGTTGTTGAGGACAAGGCCCTGTCCTCTTCATTCCTCCCCTCTGCCCCAGCCTCACCCAGAATTCCCTGAACAGAGTGGGACACATCGGGAGTGCTCAGTGAGAGGGACCCAGTTCCCTCTGTGTCCATTTGGTGATATCAGCTGAGTCCCTAATGGTTATAATGTTGAATAACCATTTTCTCTCACAGGCAGGCCTTGGTTTGTGGAAGGAAAAACATCTCTGTGCTTCTCTCTTGGTGCACAGGGCTCGTTGACATTGGGGAAACTTTGCAGTGTCCAGAAAATGTAGCTCCCGATGAGCTTGTGGAACTGGAAAATCAAGCTATACTGACCAATCTGAAGCAGAAGTACTTGACTGCACTTTCAAACCCCAGGTGGTTACTGGAGCCCATACCCAGGAGAGGCGGAAAGGATATCTTCCAGGTGGACATCCCAGAGCACTTAATCCCCCTGGGGCAGGAGAACTCCTCACAGGAAGGTTACTGAGAAACCAGCTGACTCATGACCATCAACATGCCATCATGCTACAGACACATAAATCAGGCTTAGTCTGAATTCGCACCACAGTGGAGAGTGCTACCCACCACCTGCTGTTCATGTAAGCAGCTTTCTGTGTTCAGATGCACCGGGCTTTCCTCGGGAGATACTTGCCTGGACTTATCGACACTCTCAAGGACTATGACCTTTAGAGAAAAAAAGGAAAGCTTTTGCTAAGTATCTTGGTGTTGTCACTCATTTAGGTCCTGCTCATTCCTGAGTTGTACAAAGAAATGTGTTTTAAGAGAACGGGTTAGTGTTCAGGACTCCCTTACATGTTTTCTCCTTCTTTGTTCTGGTCAAACTCATAGAACGCTTCAGTAGCATCCAGGGGATGTTGTGGGAGGGCTGGGAGCAGGCACTGAATGATTGCCCAAGGGTGACCAGCCAGGGATGGGACTGCCTCATGTACCATTGAAGGGACATCAGACTTTGAAACACAGCACCTGTCTGGCAAGTGACTCTTGCTCTGTTGTAAAAATGTCTCTTGGCTCATGAAGCTGTGTGTTAGACATGTCACACAGCTACTTTGTGACCAAAGAAAGGATCTGAAATAGAGCTCTGATGGAAAAGTGATGAGTATATTGTTTCTTTGATTGTGTGTCTTGTGGGCAATCTTTTATTTATTTGGGTCCCTTCTAGGGGAGTTCCCAGTGCTTGTTAGCTGTGAGGATGATGGGCTTTCTCCCAGGGGTTGACTGGAATGGCCTGTCTTCTGAGCCAGACTGCCATGGTTGTAGACGGCTGAGCAGATAGGGTGGCCCTAGTTTTAGGTGGGTCTCTCTGGGAGGTCCCTGGAAATTGGGCTAGAGATGCTCAGCTGCTGGTCGGAAACTTCCTGGCATCACCGGGGGACCCGTGAGGAAAGACCCTCCTGTTTTAAGGTACCTGACTATTGGAAGGAGACCCCCCCAAGGTCAGGGGTCAGGCAGTTTTGTCTCCTGACCAGCAGGTGAGGCTCAAGGGACCTGATCTTCCTAAGCTTGCTTCAGAGCTCCCTAGCCAAGCCCTTGGATGAGTGTGTGAAAATGAATGAGGACAATGGGGACAAACACCTGGGTCGGGCCAGGATTGCTAGCCTCCTAGGGCTTGTCTGATAAGGTGTGTGAGCATGGAAACGAGAACACGGACTCACAATTCTCATTGTTAATTTACTCCCATGGAGTTGTGCTTTTCTTTATTTATTAAGGCTGAAAATGGATTTGTGGTTACAAAGTGGTGATTATTTTCTATCATTGGGAGCTTAGGGGCCTGTATTGTCCCTGCATTGCTCACCAAGTACACATGAGTCATCAGAGGAGCCCCCCCCTGCCATCAGGGTCTGTGGGTGGGGCCATGACTGAAAGGGCAGCCATCGGGATGGAATAACAGGTGGTGTACAAAGACATCACTGAATCATACAGTGGGTAACCTGGGTGGCTGGTTGGCAGACCCCATGCGCCATTGGTTCTGGCAGGAGCTGAGGGTGCAAACGTGACATTTCCGGATGTGCCCTCCCCACTTGGGCCACCTGGCTCATTTGGGCAATGGACTATCATGGCACTGCTTGAGGACCACAGACCCGAGAACTTGAATGACCAGGTTCCACTGGGTCCCTGAGCACTTGGGGCTTTCTTCTGAGTTTTCGGGTCAGCTGCTTTGGAGCCTCCTCTATGGTTAATTCTTGGGGAGCATCCTGCAGGGGCTACCTGCTTCTTCTTCCTCTGTGGAGGTGTTGCGCTGGTCCCTGGCCAAGTAGCAGTAGTCATCCAGTTGCCTTCTCTCTTGAAGTTCTCGATGAGCCAAGGCCCGTCTCTTTGAAAGTTGGAATTGTGACTTCCCCCTGCACACAGGTGGAACACCTAGCTGATCTTCTGGGGAACAGAGTGAACAGCCAACGAAATCCCAGCATATATTAAGGTTGGAAGCCAAAATTGTAGAGGACATTGAGAAACAGACCGTAAGGAGATTGCATTGGGACAGTAAGGTCCCTGGGACCAGTGTGGGGACCAGGAATGCTGCAGTCCCTGGCCTGGTGCCTTGCCAGAGCATGCCACAGGACCCTTAGAGCAGAGTCAAATCAACAGCTCCCTCCTCTGCCAAACAAGGAGGATAGAGGGGCACCAGGATGGACCTGGATGCTTGCAAGTCTCTGCGGGGGGAACAAAGACAAAGTGGGAGGTGGACGGGGCGGTGTTCACCTGCTGAGACTGTGGACAGCGACTGGGTCATTACCAGAGAAATTGGGGACCTGGGTGACTCCTGGAAAAGGGAGAAGAGTTGGGCCGTGACAGCCCCTGACACGCTGACACGGATAGTCTCTGGTCTGGCTGGAAAGTTGGGCTATGTGGGAGGCTAGGCGCTTTGTTAGGAGTGGCAGGCATCAACAGGAGGATTTTGCTCCAAAAAAAAAAAGGCTCTTGGTCACTGTTTAGGTGACTCTCCCGCAGCAGTGGCCTTGGCCTCACCCCTGCCCCTGCCCCCTGCCACAGCCTCAGCCACACCCCCCACCTCCACCAATGCAGCACCACACCCCACCCACACCACAGCCACCACAGTGCCCCCGCCCCCACACAGCTCAGCTGGCTCCATAAGAGGAAGGAGGAGGTGCCCTCCACAGAGGAGAGCACCAAGGCTCAGGGAGTTAGCAGTCCCCAGAAAGACTTAACTCAGTGGGGGAGCTGAACTACCCTCAGTGGGGGAGCTGAACTACCCTGAAGAGGCTTTGAGCATGCCTAGCTCCTAGACAGCAAAGAGCAAGAAGGTGGTGTGTGAGTTGCCCCTAATTAGTGCACCTCAAGGACAGCACAACTGGTGGATTGAAGGTGCCAGCCTGGCGCAGATGGCAGCAAACAGAGGACCTGGGCTGGAGGCTGGACGACTGTGAAGATTGTGGCCCAGACCTGGCCCCCATCCTTGCAAAACCACGGAAAGGGAGAAAAGCAAAGCCCAGTCCTCCTCAGCCTGCAGCATCCAGGAAGACAAGAAGAACTTGCTTGGCCAATTTAAAGTCAGCAAAAGCTTTTTGTTTTTTAATTCCATTTTAAAAGGTTTTTTTTTTTCTTTTTTTTTCCCCTCTTTTGTCCCCAAGTGAGACAATGAGACCTGGAGCTGTGAAAGGACCAGAGACAGACCCAAAGAGGGAACAGAAGGCTAATCCCAACAACTGAGAAACTGAGGCAAATTTCACTTTCCTATTCCAGAGAAGTTGCATGCTATTGTTTCTTTGTATTATTTTTTTCATTATTTTTACTTATTTTATTTCATTAGTATTTTCTTTTTATTTCTCTTCTTTCTGTTTAGTTTTCTTCATTTTATTTGTTTGTTTAATTGCATTGCTTGACAGGTTTTCCCTTGTTCTCGCTTTCATAGTGTCTTTTAATTTTTCTTCTTTCACTTCACTTGTGGCCCCATAACACACCACTCTAGGCTGTGTAGTTCCTATTCTTGTTATTCAGATCATATAACTCCTGACTTATGATTGTTGTTCCACCATTATTCTAAATAATCATTGTTCCACACAGTTGTAAATACTACACAGCACCCCTCCCAGATCTTAGCCCATTTCACTGTCTTCTGGAGCTTTATGACTATTGTGGTTAACTCTATTCTTTTGCACGCTACACCTATTTTTCTGTCCTTTAACCATGTCTCATAATCTGACTTCTCACAAGCTCTCTATTTTCTGGATTCAACTCACAATCCTTCACCCATCTAACAAGAGTCCTATCCCTTTTCCACCCTTTCTAAAAACTGGCTAGTTGGTGAAATATCACAGTTAACACTATACTCATCTAAAGGAACTTGTTGGCTCTTGTCCAATTTATACTTGTCTACCTCTTCTCTATCTGTTGGTACTTTAAATCCCATAGAATACATTCCCACTGTCTTAATCCATTTTGCCTTCCCCTCCAACTGATCACATAAAAGAGGAGATGGGAGCTGTGAACAGCAATATACCTGCTGGAAGAGAGAACCCAACAAAGGAACCATCAACAGATAATAAAGGAAGATGGCAGAGGAGTGAGTGAAAGCCAAACTAACCTCCACCCAGGACCAATCTGGAACTACAACTAAATGGTAGAGAAATTATCCAGAACAAACAACTGAACAACAGGGACAGAGAAGCCTCATAACCTCTTCAGCTTGTTCTTCAGATAGACAGAAGAACAAGCTTCAACACCACCCGTCCGCACCTGCACAACAACATAAAAGACGTGGTGGGCAGAGTGACCCTCAGTCAACCAGGGTCACTGAGGCAGGAGGGAAGGACCCACCAAGCAAAGACCCAACAACAATCAAAACCCAAACACATACAGGGAGCCAACATAAATGACACCCCAAGAGCAGCAAGTTCAAGAGATCGAGGAGACTGCACCACTGACTCTCACAGGTCTCCTACCATAGAAGTTCACAACATAAATGCAGGGACTCAGAATAGATCAATTTAAGAAGCAGAGGCTAACAAAAAGAGTCTCACAAACAATGGGAAGACAAACAAACCCCAAACGAAAGGATAAGAGGAAGCCTCAGCAAGAATGCTAAATGAAACAGATGCAAGTCAACTATTGGGTATTGATTCAAAGTGATAGTTATAAGGAAGCTCAAAGAGCTCACTGAGAATTACCAAAAACCACAGGGAAAGTATGATGAACTCACTGCAAACTATATCAACCTGAAAAAGGAAATAGAAACTATCAACAGGAGCCAAGATGAAATGAGGAATACAATTTCTGAACTGAAGAACACAGTAGAAGGAATCCAGAGCAGGATCAATGAAGCAGAGGATCAAATCAAGTGTATTGGTTTGATCCAGCAAGCTGGAGGATAAGGCAAAAAAAAAAAAGTCACAGAAAGACCAGGAAAAGGAAAACAGACTCAGAGGCAATGAAGAGGTGTTAAGGGAACTACATGACAACATGAAATGTAGTAATATCCATATATTAGAGATACCAGAAGGAGAAGAAGAAGAGCAAAAGGACAGAAAACCTGTTTGAACAAGTAATGATGGGAAATGTCCCTAATGTGATGAGAGAAAAAAAATCACACAAATCCAGAGAGCAGAGAGGGTCCCAATCAAGAGAAACCCAAAGAGGCCCACTCTAAGACACATCATAATTAAAAATGGAAAAATTCCAAGAGAAAGAGAGAATCTTAAAGGCAGCAAGGGAGAAACAGGAAGTGACACACAAGGGAGTCCCGATGAGGCTAGCACCTGACTTCTCAATGAGAATGCTACAAGCCTGAAGTGGATGGCCAGATCTACTCCAATTAATGGAAAACAATGGCCTACAATCAAGACTACTCTATGCAGCAAGGCTCTCAGTTAAAATGGCAGGTGAAATAAGGAGTTTTCGAGACAAAAGAAGGCTCAAAGAATACCTCCACCAAACCAGCACTGCAAGACATGCTAAAGGGACTGCGTTAAGAAAAGGGAGAAAAAGAGCGAGAGAGAGAGGAACACAGATATGAAGGAAGTAAAATGGCAATGCATAAGTACCTATCAATAATGATCTTAAATGTACATGGATAAAATGCTTTGATCAAACGACACAGCGACTGAATGGATAAGAAATCGTGACCCACACATATGCTGCCTACAAGAGACCCACCTCAGTACAAAAGACTTACACAGACTGAAAGTGAAGGGTTGGAAAAAGAATACTCCAAGCAAATGGACATGGAAAAAGAAAAAAAAAAGCCGGGGTAGCAATACACACATCACACAAAATGGACTTCAAAACAAGGGCCATAAAAAAAGACCCAGAAGGTCACTTCAAAATACTCAAGGGAAGAATCATTCAAGAAGACATAAATATTGTAAATATATAGTCACTCAACAAAGGAGCACCCAAATATATAATGAGACACTTGGAGGACTTCAAGAAAGATACTGACTGCAACACAATTATGGTAGGGGATTTTAACACCCCACAGTCATAAATGGATAGAACACAGCCACAGAAAAGCACAACTTGACTACAAAACAAACGTCACACAGAATTCTTAGAAAATCAAGGTGTAAGTCTGACAACCAAGGAAGTAAAGTTGTCACATTCATCCAAATGGGTAGGAGCGGTGGGATGGGAGACATACAGAGAAGAATGGAGGTACAGAGGCATGAAGATGCAGAACGGATGGTCACAGACCCACGTGTGGTGGATAAAAAGTGGAAAGGATACTTCAGGAATGAGTGATCCCAGCCCCACACCAGACCACCCAGCCCAGGGTTGCAGTGCTAGAAAGGTAAGTCTTCATAACTTCTGCTTTAAAAGCCAATGGGGACTGGGGCAGCAGAAGAATTGCAGGATTCTCAGAAGTCTCCTTTTAAAGGACCAGCAACAGACTTAGGACTTACCCAAATCCACTTCCTGTGGATTTCAGCACCAGGGCAACAGCTGGAAGGGCACCAGTGACATATGGAAAAAAAACTGAAGTGTCTAGCATCACGGCATGTGTTGTGGGACGGCTTCTTGCTGGACAAACCTCCATAATCCCAGAAGGGGCATTGTCTCCTTTCTGAGCCTTCCCTCATGCACAGCCACAGAGCAGTGACACCATATCTGAGACTCCATCAACCTGGTTCACAGTGGTTGCCCCACTTTAGTGATTACCTAAGGCTCTTCCCAATCCAACTTACTGGTGTGCTTTTCTACAATAGGCCATGATACTAAGACAGAAAAAAAGCAGCTCCACCTAATACATAGAAACAAACACACGGAGGCTGCCAAAATGAGGAGACAAATAAATATAGCTCAGTAGAAAGAACAGAACTCCAGAAAAAGAACTAAACAAAATGGAGATAAGCAACCTAACAGATTCAGAGTTCAAAACAGTGGTTATTAGGTTGCTCACGTAACTCATTGTGTACTTCAACAGCATAAAAAAGACCCATGCAGGAATGAAGGTTACACTAAGTGAAATAAAGAAAAATTTACAGGGAATAAATGGAGTGGATAAAGCCGAGAATCAAATTGATTATTTGGAACTTAAGGAAGAAAAAAGGATTCAATCAAAACAACAAGAAGAAAAAGTAATTAAAAATAAACAAGGATAGGCTAAGGAACCTCTGGGACAACTTCAAATGTGCCAACATTGGAATCATGGGGTTGCCAGAAGGAAAAGAGAAAGAGCAAGAAATCGAAAATTTATTTGAAAATATAATGAAAGAAAACTCCCCTAATTTGGTGAAGGAAATAGACACACAAGTCCAGGAAGCACAGAGAATCTCAAACAAGATGAATACAAACAGGACCACACCAAGACACATAATGAAAATGCCAAAGTTTAAAGAGAAAGAATCTTAAAAGCAGCAATAGAAAAGGAGATATTTACCTACAAAGGAGCTCCCATAAGACTGTCAGCTGATTTCTCAAAAGAAACCTTGCAGGCAACAAGGGACTGGCAAGAAGTATTCAAAGTGATGAAAAGTAAGGACCTACAATCTAGATTACTCTATCCAGCAAAGCTGTTATTTAGAATTGAAGGGCAGAAAAAGTGCTTCCCAGACAAGCTAAATCTAAAGAAGTTCATTATATGAAGTGTTGAAGGGACCTATTTACGAAAGAGAAGACGAGATCATACTATGAACATGAAAATGGCAATAAATTCACAACTATCAACAATTGAATCAAATAAATGAGCAGAACAGAAACATAATCATAGATATGTTGATCATTTGGACGGTTATCAGTTGGGAGGGGTAAGGGAGAGAATGGAGGAAAAGGTGCAGGGATTAAGAAGTGCAAATTGGTAGGTACAAAATAAACACGGGATGTTAAGAACAGTAGAGGAAACGCAGTAGCCAAACAACTTATATACATGACCCATGTACTAGAACTAATTGGGGGAGGGATTGCCTGATGAAATAGGGTGTACCAGGTGGAGGGGGACAAGTGTGGAAAATTGGGACAACTGTAATTGCATATTCAATAAAATATATTAAAAGATAAAGTGGCTTCTTATAGGCAGCAAAAATGGTGAATTTATGGTATGTGAATTATATTTCAATAAGGAAAAGGTATACTGCCCTGGCAGGTGTGACTCAGTGGATTGAGCTATAGTTTGCAAACTCTGGGTTCACTGCTTTGATTCCTGGTCAGGACACATGCCTGAGCTGCAGGCCGAGTCCTGGTAGGGGGCACATGAGAGGTGGCTACACATTAATGTTTCTCTCCCTCTCTTTCTTCATTTCTACCCTTCTCTAAAAAAGTACATAAATAAAATATTTATAAAAACAAGAAAAAAGTACACTAAATTCTAATGGTTCTAGTTCTAAAACTTCAATCATGACACTGCAGATTACAGTAGACTGTAACTTCATTAACCAAACTGTCTTTTTAAAAAGATTTTATTTAGTTATTTTTAGAGAGGGGAAGGGAAGGAGAGAGGGAGAGAGACATCGATGTGTAGTTGCCTCTCATGCACCCGCCACCAGGGACCTGGCCTGCAACCTAGGCATGTTCCCCAACCAGGAATCAAATAGGTCATGTCCTGGTTTGCAGTTCTGCACTCAATCCACTGAGCCACACCAGCCAGGACTAACCAATCTATCTTAAAAGCACATTGTCATGAGCATGTTTAGACAAGCTGGTTCTGTCTTGCAGTAGGGATACTTCTCAACTACAGCCCAGAACTCTCCAGCACAACAATGACAGTGGTATCTGCTTCTGTGACAGACAGGAAACTTGGGAAGAAGTCTACTCATATAAAGTCTTGCAGAATTTTACAGGCCCTATTTGAGACCAAATGACATTACAAAGCCTGTATGCACCTTTATTGTGTAACAAGGGACCCACCCTCCACAGAAATGGGGGAGGGGGAGGGAAACACCAAGGACTGCACATGCCTGCAGTTCCCAGCAACTGGGCCAAGGCAGCATGACTCAGTAGACAGAAGCATGTAGGGTTCACGCATCAAGCTAGGGAGGTGATTGGGTGGAGGGATACACTTTCCCATGTACTTATGCTGTAGATGGAAAGGGAATCTTGGAAATTCTATACTCTTTGCCTTCTTCTCCCTTCACTGATCCAGTCATTCATGGGGGGGCAGTGGGAATTGGGGACCATGTGGTCCAGAAGCATATCTGGTACCTCTCCACAAGTGGGGCCTGCCAGGCCAGAATTACAGCTGGCACTGAGCCATTAGGACAGAAGGAGAGGAGGTCTGGGTTAACATGCCTTAGAGGTCATGTGGCCAGGAACCAAGCCCTGTGCCCCTTTCCCACACTAGAAGTTGTGGCAGTGTTGGGGACTGATGTGAGTGCTCCAAGGAATGGTGTTACAGATCACTGTGGAGCACAGCTTCACTGGCAAGTCAGTGCTGAAGAGTCAGAGAGCCATTGCTAGACCAGTGGCAGAAGCCAAGGAAGGAGCAGCTTGCTGGGAGTGGGACTCCAGCTACTGTGCACCGACTCCAAGGATTCCTGGAGCAGACTATGACCAGAAGCATGTTGCCACCTGTGTTTTCCAAAAGATGGTACTTTTAAATGTGAAAATTGAATTCCAGGTGCAGCCTAGTAATGGTCTGGCATGTCAGAGAGTAGCATAGTTATTTTTGTTTAGATATTCTAGAAGAAATGGGCTTTGAGGCAGAAAATCTGTCTTTATTTCCAATTGTATGGTTGTTAAATAAAATGTTTCTTTTTCTTTCCAACAAACTCTGTCTCCAGAGTTTTGCCTGTTTGGAAGCAAGGGGTAGGACCCCCACTGGCTGGTTTTGGTAACAACTGCAACACACACACACACACAAAACATTTTGAAAGACAAAACTTGTCCTTTTATTGTTCTATTGTGAGCCATAAAGCACTTACACACACATTCACAATGCACATGTACATGCACATCCATATATGCACACATTAATACCACTGTATCTCATGGATCAGTTGTACTAGACTACATGAGCATTATTGACTACATTATTGACTTCAGAGATTTAGACATAGTGGTAGCCTTTCTCTATTTTCCATAGGTAGGTGTACTGAGCAATAAACAAAAAAAAATCACATTGATTTCTAGGACATACAAATAGATATTTCTTGTGAGCTTTTACTAAGTGGGTATAAATTAACACACATACAAAAATCTAGAGACTACAGCTGTGTCTGAACAGGTAGCCAAGCATTGGACAAATTTACCTAATAAAAATAAATAATACTTAAATGGATAGCTTTCAAATATATCCAGAAAAGGTTCACACTTAACTTCTGTGGGAACCATGTTCTTATAGCCAGATCAGACCAGAACATTCCTCCAGTCTCTTGGTTGAAGACATACAAGGAATCCAGTTACTTAAAAGGGGAATCAGGACACAGGAGGGAGGATATAAGAAAGGAACTAAATATTTCTGAATGTATCTTGTTTTAAAGTTTTGCTTTGGAACCACATAAATGCCCTACATGATTAAAAGACAACAGGATATTTTAAAAGGCAATTACTAATAATAAAAATCCTGAAAAATGAACCTAACCATTTATCTATCTGGAGACATAACCACATAGAGAATGATTTTGGGTGAATTTGAATTTAGATGTACAGTATTTGAATGTACATCTTTCTTGGGATACATCCTCATGGTTCAAAGTACCAAAAAGAGATCTTTTTTTTAATATACCCATTTTATTTATATTTTTAAAGATTTTATTTGTTTATCTTTAGAGGGGAAGGGAAGGAGACAGGGAGAGAAACATCAATGTATGGTTGCCTTTCGTGCATCCCCTGCTGGGAACTGGCCTGCAGGGAACCAGCCTGCAACCCAGGCATGTGCCCTGACTGGGAATCGAACCGCGATTGTCTGGTTCGCAGGCCCATGCTCAATCCACTGAGCTACACCAGCCAGGGAAAAAGAGATCTTTTTAAAAAAATAATTTTATTTAGTTATTTTTCAAGTACAGTTTTTTGTCTATTTCTCCCATCCCAGCCCACCCCGTCCCATGCTCCCCACCTCCCTCCCATTTCCACCCCCCTTAGTTCTCGTCCCTGTGTCCTTCATATTTGTTCCTCCAAATCCCTCCCCTTTTTCCCCCTTAAATTCCCTTCCCTCTTCCCTCTGGTCACTGTCCCCTTGTGGGAAAAGGGGTCCTTAGTTCACTGTTGCTGGGATTGCAGACTGGTACAACCATTATGGAAAACAGTATGGAATTTTCTCAGAAAAATAAAAATAGACCTGCCTTTTGACCCAGCAATTCCACTGCTAGGATTATATCCTAAGAATCCTAAAACATCAATTTCAAAGAACCTGTGCACCACAATGTTCATAGCAGCACAATTTACAATAGCCAAGAGTTGGAAGCAACCTAGGTGCCCATCAGTAAATGAATGGATCCAAAAATTGTGGTACATATACACAATGGAATTCTACGCAGCAGAGAGAAAGAAGGAGCTACTACCCTTTGCAACAGCATGGATGGAACTGGAAAGCATCATGCTGAGTGAAATAGGCCAAGTGTTGAAAGACAAATACCATATGATCTCACCTTGAACAGGTCGCTAAACAACAAAACAAACAAGCAAGCAGAATAAAAACCAAAAAGAGATCTTAAATAGCATTTAATAGAATGAAATTGAATGGTTCACACATCATTTATAGTTTCTTTGGTTTCTCACTTCTCTCCTACTTGGAGAACTGTAGAAATTCTACAGCTAACACAAGTCTGCAGGCACTAATTCCCACTCATGGGGGTGATGGATGCACTTCTAAGATGAAAACTTATCTGAGATAAAGTGACAACACACATACAAACTCAAATGATAATTTTCATAGAGGCACTATTTATAATATCCCCCAAATAAAGAGCCCATATGTTTATCAATGGATGAATGGATGAACAAAATGTGGTGTTTCCATACCATGGACTATATATAAATCAGCCATAAAAATGTAATGAAGTCCTGGTCCATGCTACAATGTGAACAAAACTTGAACACATTACGATAAGTGAAGGAATCCAGACACATAAGACCGAATGTTGTATGATTCCATTTACAGGAAATGTACAGAAGTAGACAAGTCCATAGAGATAGGAAGCAGATTAGTGTTTGTCCGGGGCTAGGAGAAGGGGGGAATGAGGAGTGGCTGGATATTGGGTATGAAGTTTCTTTGGGGGTCAGCTAAAATATTCTAAAATTTATAGTGGTGATGGACACACTAGTCCCTTGTGCCCTGACTCTCAACTCTTCCAATCTCCCTGAGGCTCTTTTCAGCAAAAGTCGTCTTGTGACTTTCTGAATCCTTTCGCTGTCAATGTTTTCTGCTCTATCTTTTCACTGTCAGTCACATATTCTTTCTCTTTGGTCTCTATTTACTTTCTCTCTCTCTCTCTCTCTCTTCTGCTTGCTCAGAGTTTTTGCTCCCTACTTGTTCCTTAGTCCACTGCATTCTGGCTGCTGACCTCTCTGTTCTGTGGAAACAAATGTCACCAAGATCACCAATGCCCTCACACTGAGCACTGCAGTGAACACATGTCAGTCCCTCTTATTCATGTTCTCTGAGACCACATTGAACTCTCCTGACCTTCTTCCCACTATCTGTATGGCTCTTCTCCTACCTATCTCTTTTCTCTTTAATTGGTGGTATTCCCCAGGCTGTTATCCTCTATCCCAGGCCCCATGTGGGCAAAGTAGGTTTCTCGTGGGATCCCAAACCAGTCTTCCTTTTGGGAAGCTCCCCTTGACTATGCCATTTCACACCTCAGGCTCAACCTTTGGAACAGAAACATGACCTAACTTCTCACCTTTTTTGTCCCACTCTCCAAAACTGCTACTTCTCTTGTGTTCCCCCATTCACATGCTGACCAAAGCCTGACCCCTTGGAGTTTTCTATAGCCTTCCCTTTCTTTCCACCACCAATAATTTAAAACCAAAATGATTGCTCTTATATAGCTCCTCATCTCAGCTCCTCTCAGTGGTGTACTGAGAAGTATTTAACAACTATCTTTTATGAAAGCCCTGATTTTCAGCATTTGAGAATTTCCAAGATGTATATTCTCCCATCATAGCTTACTTAAAGCTATCAATATGAGGGCACTGCTAGGAAAATATATTCAGTAGTACACAGTTATTTCCAATATACATATAACTGAATAAACCAGAGGTTTGGCAGCTTGCCCCAACAAAAGCCAAACTCATGAGGCAGGTGCTGGTGCAAAATGAAAGGTTTTATTCAAGTGTCCTACCAGACCTGGGAGAATAGTGGACTCCTGTTTCAAAGACCATGTTCTCTTTCTGCTCAACCCTGCAGTTCTTACAGGAATATGGAGAGGATGACTTTCCTTTTCTATCCAATAATACTGCTAGCTTTTGGCTTGTTGCAGGTTCAGGGTACTATCCACTCATCCTTCTTGCTTTCAGCATGCTCAGGGCACTCTCCATTTATATCTCTGGCTTTTGGAGCACTCAGCATAAGAACCTCCCCCACCACAATCTTAGCCAATGGGTGAGACTCACTGGCTTCCTGACTGTCCATGGAAACATACAGACACAATAAACGTAAATAACCTATAATAAGGGACTGTAGAAAAATAATTAGGAAGTTATGAGTTTTGAATATTTATTACTATTGTTTCCAATAAAATTCATTAAAGTGCAATAGTCTCCACTAGTTACTTGTTGTGTGGCCATGGTTAATGTACATAATATCTTGGTGACTTACTTTCTCTATTTTTCAAATTGGTCTAGTCAGAGTCCCAACCTCCTGAGATTGTTTCTCCCAAAATGCTGCTTTTGGCAGCTCAGATCCCTGGCCCTTTTGATTCCTGGCTTCGGGGCTCTTCCAGGAGGCCAACTTACTCCTTTCTTGTCCCCCAGCTTGTCACATGATCACTTAAAGTAACTACGACCCCTAATTGAGGATTTACTGTGTATAGCATTGCTTAAAAGTTTAAATACAGTATTTTATACAATCCTTTAAATGAGATTGATACTGTTATTCTGAGGGGGCAACTTTGCCCACAAAGTCCCCCCATTCGCCACAGATGAAAATAACACTATGAAGACATGATCTGCCTGGGGAGGAGAGGTGGTCAATCTCTCAGAGGAGAAGGGCCAAGAGCCCCTTCCTCAATGGCTTTTATTGGGTTGTAATACACAGGAATACAGGTGGCAAGGATCAAACAGTAGATAACATTTCAAAGAAATCTGAGGGCTTAGTCTGAGTCAGTGTCTGTCAGGAAGAGAGTTGCAGAAACTTTGGGAGACATACTCATTTCATGCTTGGACCTTTATCATATGAATGAAAACACTTAGTGAAGTAGGCCTCACAGAGCTTTTAGGAATTCTTTCTTATGCCTGATCACCCTGGATTCTGCTCTAGCCAGCAAGGGGCTGCACCGCCTCCCACATCATAGGTTTTCAGGCTTAAGTGGATTAGAGCCAGGAAGCACTTCTCCCAGAGGACATGGGGACTTGGGCTATGTCAAAAAAGCCAGGGGCGAGGGTCCATCACTCCCTCATTGTTGCAGTCCCCCGAGTCCTTCCATGATGGCCTCCCAAGTGATTCTGTCTGGCTTAGGTTGCCCCTCCTCTGAGGGGTTGTACCCGTCTTTGACTAACCAACCATGTACTGGGGTCAGGGGGATGAAGCAAAAGCAGTGTTTGCTACCAGAGACAAGCTTTGTCACCTTAGTGGCTCGCATTCCAGAGGTCGCTCACTCAGTCTTAGTCATGGGGGGCAGTTATAACTCCTGAAACCAGGCAGAGTGGTTGCCAACATTATTCCATTTTACAGATGAAATGACAGATGCCCAGAGATGTAACTAGTCCAGTCACAAGTTGACCTGGCATTAGAACCTAGGTCTGTGTGACTCCAAAACTCCAGCTCTTATATCTTGCAGCTATACCACGCTACAAATGTCCATGAATATGACCCATTTCAGATAGTGCACTCTATCCTAAGTAGCAAGGAAGCAACTATGTAAACAACATATTTGAAAAATGTAATTGTGGGAGCGACTTTCCTCGCAAGACCCCTGTGTGCCACAGATGAGAGTAAACATGACTGAGACAGGATGTGATCTGCTTGGGGAGGAGAGGTGGCCAGTTTCCCAGAGGAAAAACGACTTGAGCAATGGCCAGTTTCTCAGGGGAAAAGGGCATTGAGCCCCCTCCTCCAAGGACTTTTTTGGGTTGTAATACACAGGAATACAGGGCAGCAAGGATCAAACAGTAGATACCATTTCAAAGAAATCTGAGGGCTTAGTCCGAGTCAGAGTCTGTCGGGAACAGAGTTTTAGAGTTTCCTGCTCAAGCCCTTAACATATGAATGAAAGCACTCTTAGCAGAGCAGATTTCACAGGTTTATCAGAAAGTCTTTCTGATGCCGGTTTTTTCCCCAGGACATGCTCTAGCAAGGCAAGGAGCTGCACCTCTCCCCATCAGGTATTCAGGCTTAAGGGGATTAGAGCCAGGAAGCGCTTCTCCCAGAGAACATGGGGACTTGGGCTATGTCAAAGCCGGAGGGCTAGAGTCCATTGCTCTTTGTTGCAGCCCCCCGAGTCCTTCCATGATGGCCTCCCAAGTGATCATGTCTGGCCTAGGTTGCCTCTCCTCTGAGGGGTCTTACCCATCAAGTACTTCTGACCAGGCTTTAGGGGCAGGGAGGAAACTGAGGCACCGTTTGCTATTAGAGACAAGCTTTGTCTCCTGCTGTTCACATTCTAGAGGTCACTGAGTCATCTTTAGCCACAGGGGATAGGAGTTACAATTCCTGAAACCAGGCAGAGCAGTGTACAACATGTAATATTACTTTATAAAAGCAAATAAGGGATGTTATAATTTGAGATGATATTCAGTCAAATTTCTTTAGGATGATAGAGAATTTTTCATGGAAAGTTCACTCACAACAAGCAGGATCCTAGCTCCCCATATGAATAATTTTCTCTTCAGGCTTCCCAGAGAGAATAGGATACCCATCAGCTGTGTAGACTCTTCCAAATCCAGTTAGTCTAGATAGAAATCCTGGCCACCAGTTAAGAATCACCACCCTTCAGTGTTGTGTGAGGTAAAATAAAGAAACATTAGGAATGAGAATAAATGGAGAGAGTCAAAGAAAAGCTGGGGAAGCTTCTGAATTAGGTTTTAGGTCAGCCTTGAATACTTTGTGGAAGAGGCTGCTTCTACTGCTACCTGAATGTATTGGTCTCTCCAGGAGAAGCTTCAGGGAACTCACTTAAAAATATAAGCTCAACTATGTATTCAGGGACTAACTCCATGTCCAAGTGAGTGTGAAATTACCAAAGGCAGAAGATATGCACACCCTCCTCATGTTCCCAAAACTCTGTCCCAAAGCAGGCTTGGTGGCTTGATGCCACAGGTGTCCCCTTGGTCAACTTCCCACTAGCCATTTGCCTGCAGATGGACCAGACTCATCAGAAAAAGAAAGGAGAAAGAATGGAAGGAAGGAAGGAAGGAAGGAAGGAAGGAAGGAAGGAAGGAAGGAAGGAAGGAAGGAAGGAAGGAAGGAAGAAAAGCAGAAGCAGCTGGCTCCACCTAGTGTGGCTCAACCTCTACTACTCCATGTCCACAGGCTCATCCATGGTGTATCCTCTAATCTCTAGGGCAGTGCCTGACCCAGCCAATGCCTGGGGTCTCTTTGTGGGACTGGACCTTATTCAAGTCTATTAGTTGCTCTCTTGTTTTTAGACTCAAGCCATCCAGGCATCCTTATAACCCACCCAGCCCATTCAGACCTATGCACTCTTTCCTTAGGATGAAAGAAAGCATCTGATGTAAAGAAGATGCAAGGATGACATAGATTCCCTACAGGTGATAGGGTTGCTGGACAGCATCAGCCACTGAGAGTCTCCTCCATTGCCTTTCAGTTGCCTGCTTTTTAGACCCAAACTGACCACAGAGCAGGGGGATTCACACAGGAACTGCTGTGGGCCTGGTATGAGCAGAGGCCATGAGACCTTGGACACAGAAGGAAAAGATACAAAACACATGGTCTCAGCGACTCAGTCTTAATACTCTTCCTGTGGGGCTTAGCAGGGTGTCCTTGAGCCCGGCCATGAGGGAGCTTATGGCTGAGAGAACCACCAGGAGCCAGCAGGGAACCCTGAACTTGGACCCTGAGTGTGGCAGAATCCCCAGCCAGATTGGTAGCAGTGCTCCCCTCTTCTGGATTTACCCCAGAATGCCCTGAAAGGAGCGATCCTCCTCCTCTCATTAGCACATCTCGAAAGCACATTACAGTGGAAGGCATAAGCTAGCCAACTCTCCACCTCCACTTCCACCCCCTGCCCAACACTGCACACAAGACATTTGCTTGCACACAATAACCAGTTGTGTATTGTTTGTCTCCATCCTATAGGTAAAACTCTAAGGAGTAAGGAGCCAAATATGTCAGGGACTCCAGCCAAGTCCACTTGATCAAACCCTGTGCCTTCTGAGGGACCACAGAGCACACTCAGCATCTACATAGAGGAAGCCTAAGGCCACTGTGGCTGCTTTTTTTTCTCAACTGCACCTCCGTCTCCCATGTAGGATATCAAAGTTGGTTGATTTCTTTCTTCCACTCTCATCCTCCAGTGGTTCTGGACTAACAGCATCCACACCACATGTGAGTATATTAAGAATGCAAGATCTCAGACCCCACTCAGTTATATAGAGAGCATATGCTTATCAACAAGGTCCTCAAGGTGATTTGGGTGCACATTACCACATCTTCATGGGAGCTTAGAGGTGCTTTCCACCTCTGCCTTTAGTAGTCTATGACTCTGAATTCAGGGTTGGGTCTTCCATAGACAGCAGTAATCAGGCCAGATTTCCTGAGTGGGGATTTTAGAAGCTCCCTTTACTGAGTGCATTTCACATAGCAAGAACTGCTTTCCACTGTCCAAAGTAACTGAACTTTTTCTGCAATTTTACATTCCCAGCAGCAATGTATAAAGCCTCTAATTTCTCTATATTCTTGCCAACAGTTGTTATTACCTGTCTTTTCTGTTGTAGTCATCCTAGTGTGTGTAAAATGGTATCTCATTGTGGTTTTGATTTGCATTTCCCTAATGAGAAATGAAGTTCAGCTTCTTGTCATGTGCTTATTGGCTATTTGTAGATATTTTTGGGGGAAATGTCTGTTCAAATCCTTTGTCCATTTTAATAGGTATGTTTTGTCCTTTTCTTGTTAAATTGTAAGTGTTCCTCATATATTCTGGATACAAGTCTATTATCTTATTTATGGCTTGCAGATATTTTATCTAATTCTGTGGATTGTTTCACTTTCTTGAGCACAAAATTTTCCATTTTGATAAAGTCAGATTTATCATATGTTTTGTGCTTTTGCTATCATATCTAAGAATTTGTATAACTTACAGTCATAAAGATTTACTTCTATATTTTTTTCTAAGAGTTCATAATTTCATCTCTTACATTTGGGTCTATGATTCACTTTTTAAAAATATATATATTTTATTGATTATGCCATTACAGTTCTATTTCCCCCCTTCATTCCCCTCCACCCTGTATACCCCTCCCCCACCATTCCCCCCTTTAGTTTATGATCACCTGTCTCAAGTTTTTTAGATTCTATATTTCTCATACTATTCTTACCCTCCCCCCTATCTATTTTCTACCTACCGTCTATGCTACTTATTTTCTGTACCTTCTCCTTCTCCCACTCCCCTGTTGCTAACCCTCCATGTGATCTTCATTTTTATGGTTCACTCCTCATCTAGCTATCCTCTTAGTTTGCTTTTGTTTTAGGTGTGGTTCTTAATAACTGTGAGTTTGCTGTCCTTTCAGTGTTCATCTTTTTTATCTTCTTTTTCTTAGGTAAGTCCCTTTAACATTTCATATAATAAGGGCTTGGTGATGATGAACTCCTTGAATTTGATCTTATCTGAGAAGCACTTTATCTGCCCTTCCATTTTAAATGAAAGCTTTGCTGGATAGATCAATCTTGGATGTAGGTCTTTGGATTTCATGATTTGGAATATTTCTTTCTAGCCCCTTCTTGCCTGGAAGGTCTCTTTTGAGAAATCCGCTGACAGTCTGATGGGAACTCTTTTTTAGGTGACTGTCCCCTTATCCCTTGCTGCAAGCAGGATTCTCTCCTTCATTCTAATCTTGGCTAATGTAATTATGATGTGCCTTGGTGTGTTCCTTCTTGGAGGCATAGGTGGACACACTGTGCCTTCTCGCACAACCAAGTTTAAAAAGAACAAAGTTTTAGCAAAAAAAAAAAAAAAAAAAAAAAAACGCAGCCAAACCACAGAAAACTGAACTATATGGAAGTCTGACAATAACGAACCCTTTAGGCAAACCTGTAAGAGGGGCAGAGCCAGCAGCAGAGCGGGGTAAGGCAGGAAGGATCCACCTGACCGACCGAGTGAGCAACACAGGCACGCTGGCAGACGTGGGCGGATCCCAGGTGTGGAGTAGTTGGTGGTCCCACTGAGGGCTGGCCACGGTCACATATTCACATGCAGATAAACTGGTGAAGCAGCAAGCAGTGAGATGGACCACCCAGGCCCCCGTGGCGGGAAGTGGCAGAGGGGACCGCTATTGCCCCTCCCTGACCCTTCCCCCACATACAGAGTCACAAACCAGCGACCTGGGTGGCTCCTCTCTGACCCCGCCCCCACATATAGTGTCACAAACCAGCGACCTGGGTGGCCCCACCCTAGTGAACATCTAAGGCTCCGCTTCTCATAAGTAACAGGCAGGAACAGATCAAAACATGGCTCAAGAACAACTCAGAGCCCCAGAGCCAATAAATCTAAGCGATGAAGAAATAGCTAAACTTTCAGATGACAGTTCAAAACACTGGTGATCAGGATGCTCACAGAACTGGTTGATTTTATTCACAAATTCGAGGAACATATGAAGGCTAAACTAATTGAAATGAATGGAAATGCACAGAAAACTAATAGTAATGGAAAGGAAACTGGGACTCAAATCAAAGGAGTGGACCAGAAGGAGGAAAAAAATGACCAAACAGAAAAGGATGAAGAAACAAGAATTCAAAAAAAAAATGAGGAGGAGAGGCTTAGAACCTTCAGGACATCTTTAAACATTCCAACATCCCAATTATAGGGGTACCAGAAGGGGAAGAGGAACAGCCACGAGTGGAATACTTATTTGAACAAATAATAAAGGAGAACTTCCCCAATCTGGCAAAGGAAATAGACTTCCAGGAAATCCAGGAAGCTCAGAGAGTCCCAAAGAAGTATGATTCACTTTGAGTTAATTTTTATATATGACTTAAGGAACAAGTCACAATTTCTTTTTTTTTTTTTTGCATATGCATATCGAGTTGTCCCAGTCTTTCTGAATTATCTCGGCATGCCTATAGAAAATCAAGTGACTGGAGATGTAAGGGTTTACTTCTAGACTCCCAATTCTAATCTACTGATCTATGCTAGTAACCCACAGTCTTGATTACTGTATCTTTGTAGTCAATTTTGAAATCGGTAAGTGTGAGTCCTCCAACTTTGTTCTCTTTCAAGTTTGTTATGGTAATTCTCGGTATCCTTGAATTTACATATAAATTTTAGAATCAGATTGTGAATTTCTGAAATAAAAACAGCTGAGAGTTTAATAGAGATTGCAGTCAATATATAGATAATTTGGAAATTATTGCCAGTTTGACAATACTGTTTTCTGGTCCATAAACCTGAGATCTTATTCCATTTCTTTAAGTTTAGTTTAATTTCCTTCAACAATATTTTGTAGTTTTTTTGAGTATACAAATCTTGCATTTCTTTTGCTGAACTTATTCATAAATATTTATTAAATCTTTGAAAGTTTTTTTATACATAGAACCTTTCCTTTTTTACTGTATTTAATTTTAGAGATAAGGAAAGGGTGGGAGAAAGAGAGGGAGAGAAATGTAAATGTGTGGTTGACCCTCAAGCTCCCCTTGAGGGCCTTGCCCACAATCCAGGCAATGTGCTCTGACTGGGAAATGAACTGGAACCCCTTCGTTCCCAGGCTGGTGCTCATTCCACTGAGACACAGAAGTCAGGGCTTTCTTACTTTTTATAAAATATTTTATTTATTGACTTTGAATAGCTTTTTGTTATTATTATATTATTTTATGATTTTCCTTTTTCTCTCTCTTTTTTTTTGTTGTGGTTCAAGTACAGTTGTCTCCATTTTCATGCCAACCCTTTCCCCTTCCCCACCCATCCCTACCTCTCACATTCAATTCATTCCTACTTTGGCTTTGTTCATGAGTCCTTAATATATGTTCCTTGATGACCTTTCCCTTTCTTTCCCCAATTACTCCCCTCACCCCATCACTCTGGTTACTGTCAGTTTGTTCTTTATTTCAGTGCTTATGGTTATATTTTCCTTGCTTGTTTGTTTTGTTGATTAGGTTTCACTTATAGGAGAGTTAATATGATGTTTGTCTTTCACTGACTGGCTTATTTCTCTTAGCATAATGCTCTCTACTTCCATCCATGCTGTTGCAAAGTTTAGGAGCTTCTTCTTTCTTTCTGCGGCATAGTATTCTATTGTGTAAATGAACCACAGCCTTTTGATCCATTCATTTACTGATGGGCACTTAGGCTGCTTCCAGCACTTGGCTATTGTAACTTGTGCTGCTATGAACATTGGGGTGCATGTTTTTTTTCCATTGGTGTTTCAGGATTCTTGAGGTATAATTCCAGCAGTGGAAGTGCCAGGTCAAAAGGCAGTTCCAGTTTTAGTTTCTGAAGAAATTTCATACTGTTTTCCACAGTGGCTGCACCAGTCTGCATTCTCACCAACAGTGTACTAGGGTTCCCTTTTCTCCACATCCTCTCCAATACTTGTTTGTTGATTTGTTTATGATTGCCATTCTGACTAGTGTGAAGTGGTATCTCATTGTGGTTTTAATTTGCATCTCTCTGGTGGCTAGTGATGCTGAGCATCTTTTCATATGTCTCTGGACCCTCTGTTATGTCCTCCTTGGAGAAGTTTCCGTTCAGGTTCTTTGTCTAGTTTTTAATCAGATTGTTTGTCTTCCTGAGTGGGTAGTGTGGGTTTGTTATACATTTTGGAGATCAAACCCTTGTCTGATGTATCACTGGCAAATATATTTTTCTATACAGTAGGTTCCCTTTTTGTTTTGTTGATATTTTCTTTAGCCGTGCAGGAGCTATTTAATTTGATGAAGTTCTATTTGTTTTTCTTTCCATTGTGTACCTTGTACTACTGGATATATAAGTGAAAATATTTCTGTGTGAAAATGTTCTCCCCTAGGACTTTTATGATTTCACAACTTATATTTGAGTTTTTTGTCCATCTTCAGTTTATTTTTGCATATTGTGTAAGTTGGTGGTCAAGTTTCATTTTCTTGCATGTATCTGTCCAGATCTCCTAACACCATTGTTTAAAGAGGATATTTTTACTCCATTTTACACTTCTGCCACCTTCATTGAACATTAATTGATAATACAATTTTGGGTTTATTTCTGGGCTCTTTATTCTGTCCCATTAATCTATGTGTCTCTTATGCCAGTGCCAGGCTATTTTGATTAAAGTGGTGATATAATATAGTTTGATATCAGGTCCTGTGATCCCTCCTTCTTTGTTCTTCTTTCTCAAACTGTCTGAGGCTATTTGGCGTCATTTATGGTTCCATATACCTTTTTGAAATGTTTGTTCTATATCTGTGAAGTATGTCATTGGTACTTTAATAGGGATTGCATTGAATGTATAAATTGCTTTGAGTAGTATGGACATTTTGAATATGTTAAGTCTTTTAATCCATGAACATGGTATGTGCTTCCATTTATTTGTGTCTTCCTCAATTACTTTCTTTATTATTTGTAGTTTTCTGAATACAAGTCTTTTACCTCCTTGGTTAGGTTTATTACTAGGTACATTATTTTACCACTTGTTATAATAAATGGGATTTTTTCTTGATTTCTATTTCTGATATTTCATTGTTGGTATACAAGAATGCCTTCAATTTCTGAATATTGGCTCCATATTCTGCTGCTTTGCTAAATTCACTTATTAGGTTGAGTATTTTTTGTGAAGTGTATGGGGTTTTCTATGTACAATATCAAGTCACCTGCAAACAATTACCCTTTTACTTCTTCCTTTCCAATTTGAATGCCTTTTATTTCTTATTCTTGTCTAATTGCTGTGGCTAGATCTTCTAATACTATGCTGATTATGAGTGGCAAAAATGGACACCCTTGTCTTGTTCCTGGTCTTAGGGGAAAAGAATATAGATTTTGCCCATTAAGTATGATGTTGGCTGTAGCTTTCTCATATATGGCCTTTATTATGTAGAGGTATACTCCCTCTACTTCCACTTTACTGCATATTTTTATCATAAATGGGTGCTGTACCTTATAAAATGCTTTTTCCGCATCTACTGAGAGAGCTATGTAATTTTTGCCTTTCCTTTTGTTTATGTGATGTATTATGTTTATTGACTTGTGAATATTGTACCATCCTTGTATCCTTGAGATGAATTCCACTTGATCATGGTGTATGATCCTTTTAATGTATTGCTGGATGAGGTTTGCCAATATCTTGTTGAGGATTTTTGCATTTATGTTTATCAGTGATATTGGCCTGTAGTTTTCTTTGTTTGTTGTTTCTTTATCTGTTTGGGGGATTAGGATGAAGCTGCCCTCATAAAAAAGTTTGGTAGTCTTTCCTTTTTGTGGATTCTTTGGAATAGTCTGAGAAGGGAAGGGGTTAGCTCTTCATTAAAAGTTTTTTTTTTTAATTCTCCTGTGAAATCATCTCGTCCAGGGCTTCTGTGTACAGGAAGCTTATTGATTACTGTGTCAATATCACCAGCTGCTATCAGTGTGTTCAGACTTTCTGCATCTTCTTCATTCAGTTTTGGGAGATTATAGTTGTCTAGAAATTTGTCCATTCACTCAGGTTTTCAAATTTCTTGGCATATAGTTTTACGTAGTAATCTACAATTCTTTGTATTTCTGTGGTAAGAGTTGTAAATTCTTCTCTTTCATTTCTGACTTTATTTGGGCCCTCTCTCTTTTTTTTTTTTCATGAGTCTGGTTAAAGTCTTGTTGATTTTGTTTACCTTTTCAAAGAACCAGTACCTGGATGTATTAATCCTTTGAATTGTTATTTTCATCTCTATGTCATTTAATTCTGCTGTGATCTTGATTATTTCCTTCCTTCTACTCCCCCCTGGACTTGATTTCTGGTTGCACTTCCAGTTCTTGTAGTGGCAGAGTTAGGTTGTTTATTTGAAATGTGTCTCTTTTTTATGTAGGCCTGTATTGCTATGAACTTTCCTCTCAGGACTGTCTTCATTGTGTGCCATAGATTTTGGCCTGTTGTGTGTTCATTTTTATTTGTTTCCAGAAAGTTTTTGATTTCTTCCTTGATCTCATTATTAACCCATTCATTGTTTAATAGCCTGCTATTCAGTCTCAATGAGTGAATATTTTTGAGGTTTTTTTCTCTATGGTTAGTTAATAGTTTCAAGCCCTTGTGGTGTGAGAAAACACTTCATATAATTTCTATTTTCTTAGATTTGTTGAAGTTTCTTTTGTCTCCTATCATGTGGTGTATCTTTGAAAATATTCCATGTGCATTTGAAAAGAATGTGTATTTTGCTGCTTTGGAATGAAATTTTATATATATATATATATATATATATATATATATATAATCTCAGTTAATTCCACTTGATCTAATGTGTTGTTCATATTCACAATATCCTGGTTGACATTTTGTTTGGAAGATGTATCAATTATTGACAGTGGGTTGTTAAAACCTCCTAGGACAAGCAATCTCCAAGGATTTCTGTCTCTCTCTCTTAAAGTCCTCCAAGATTTTCCTTATATATTTGGGTGCTCCTGTGTTGGGTTCATATATATTTATAATGTTCATGTCTTCTTCATAAATTCTTCCTTTGAGTATTATGAAGTGCCCCTCTGTCTCTTTTTATGGCCTTCGTTTTGAAGTCTATTTTGTCAGATACAAGTATTCCTACTCCAGCTCTTTTTCCCACCCAATTGCCTGGAATATTTTTTTCCAACCCTTCACTTTCAGTCTGTGTAGGTCTTTTGTTCAGAGGTGAGTCTTTTGTAAGCAGCATATGTGTGGATCATGTTTTCTTATCTATTCAGCTACCCTGAGTCTTTTGATTGAAGCATTTAATCCATGAACATTTAAGGTCATTATTGATAGGTATTTTTTATTGCCATTTTACTCCCTTACTATTATTTCTTTCTCTCTCACTGTTTTTCTTCCTCTTCTTAAAGCAGTCCCTTTAGCATATCTTGCAGTCCTGGTTTGGTGGAGGTGTATTTGTTTAGCCTTCATTTGTTCAGGAAGCTCCTTATTTCACCTTCCATTTTAATTGACATCCTTGCTGGATAGAGTAGTGTTTATTGCAGACATTTGTTTTTTATTACTTGGAATATTTCTGGCCACCCCCTTCTGGCCTGTAGTGTTTCCATTGAGAATTTAGCTGCCAGTCTGATGGGGGCTCCCTAGTGTGTAACTTCTTGTTTCTCCCTTGCTTCCTTTAAGATTCTCTTTGTCTTTAAATTTTGTCATTTTAATTATGATGTGTTTTGCAGTTGACCTCTTTAGGTTCCTCTTGATTGAAACCCTCTCCACTTCCTGTATTTCTGTGGCTTTTTCTCTAATCAAATTAGGGAAATCTCCCATCATTACTTTTTCAAAGAGGTTTTCTATCCCTTGCTCTTCTTCTCCTGGTATCCCTACTAATTGGATATCCTTCTGTTTCATATTTTCCTGCATTTCCCTTAACCCCTCTTCATTTTTTCATTGTTTTTTCCTTTTCTTGCTCTTTTTGTGAGTTTTTCCTACTTCCTCCTCAAGCTCACTGATTCAATCCTCTGCTTCATTGAGCCTGGTTTGATTCCTTCTACTGTGTTAAGTCAGAAATTGTATTCTTCATTTCCTCTTCACCCCTGTTTATTGTTTCTATGTCCTTTTTTATACTGGTATAGTTTACAGTGAGTTCATTGTAGTTTCTCTGTAGTTTCTGGTAATTCTCAGTGAGCCCATTGAGCTTCCTTATAATCATTGTTTTGAACTCAGTATCTGATAGTTGACTTTCCTCTATTTCATTTAGCATTCTTTCTGAGGATTCCTCTTTTCCTTTTGAATGGGGGTTGTTTCTTTGTCTTCCCATTTGGTCGTGGGACTCTTCTTGTTTACTTCTGTTTCTTAAATTGATCTGTATTGACTGCCTTGTGGTGTGCACTTCTATGGTAGGAGCCTGTGAGTTTAAGTCATGCAGTCTCTTTGATCACCTGAGCTTCATGCCCTTGGGATGCGCTTTTATGTCAGTTTTCTGGTTGTAATTTAGTTTTAATTGTTGTTGGGTATTTATTTTGTGGGACCTTCTCTTCTGCTGGTTGACTGAGGGTCACTCCACCTACCACATCTTCTGTGCTGGTGTACAGGTGCTGCGAGAATCAACCCACAAAGCATGGGAAACAAAGCCACACCTACCAATATTACTCTCATCCACAATCCCACTATCAACAGCAAATGAGCCGGTATTTTAAGGGTATAAGGGGAGTAAGACTATTATCAGAAAAGAGAGTGGATATGAGATGACCTACTGAAAGAGAAATTATTTTGAGAGGGTAGAGGGAATAGCACTAATAAGAGGAGTTGCAGCAATGGAAAGAGAGAAAATAAAATTTACCTCATGAATAAAAAAGGGAATGAAGAATGTAAAATGGAGTATGAAAAGGGAAGCATATAATATTAGGTTTAAACAGAAATTTAAATAATATAAAATAAAATAAGGATCCTGGTAAGATGGCGACAGAGTAGGACGGAGCGGATTCTAGCTCCTGTACTCATGGGTGAAAATCCTGGCAGATCTATAGAGAAACAGCACAATAAACCATCGGTTACCCAGCATTTATGAAATTAAAAGACCAGAGATTGTGACCGACGCTGAAACACCAGACGGCAGCAGAGTCAGCTACTGGAGCTGGGTCTCACGCAGTCCCTGTGCTGCCACCAGAGCAACAGGCCTGGGAGCCAGGAGTCAGGTACGGGAGCCGGACACTCCAAGCCCCTGTGATGGTCCGGGGAGACAGAGGAGTCAGGAACCGGAGCGGGGACATTCTCGGCCCCGGTGCCCATGCCATAGCTACTGGCCTGGGCAACGGAAGGGTCAGTTGCAGGAGCTGGGACACCAAAGGCCCCTGTGACTCAGCCATGGAGACAGGCCTGGGCACCAGGAAGTCAGCTACGGGAGCCGGACACCCCAAGCCCCTGTGGCAGACCTGGGTGCCAGAGGAGTCAGGTACAGGAGCCTGGACATTCTCTGCCCCTGTGCTGCTGCCATAGTGACGAGACTGGAAGCCGTGGAGCAAGGTACAAGAGCTGGGACACTCTCGGCCCCTGTGCTACTGCTGTAGCAACGGGCCTGGGCACCGGAGGAGTCGGCTACTGGAGCCGGGACATTCAGCAGTGGTAGGGAACCAGCACGAGGACCAGCTCGAGGACCAGCATGAGAGTAGGTAGAGATAGAGAATATCAAGATCCTTGAAGGAGTCTGAACCACTGAACTTCACAGGTATCATACCACAGAAGTTCACACCATAAACGCAGGGTGTCAGAACAGATCAAGTTTAGAAGCTGAGACTAACAAGAAGAGTCTCAAACAATGGAAAGACAAAGAAACAATCCACAAATGAAAGAAAAAGCACAAATTTCAGGATGTTAGATGAAATAGAGGTTAATCAAACTATCAGATAGTGAATTCAAAGCACTGGTTATTACGAAGTTCAAAGAGCTCACAGTGAACTACCAGAAACTACAGGGGAACTACAATGATTTCTCTGCAAACTACAACAACATGAAAAAGGAAATGGAAAATATCAGCAAGAGACAAGAGGAAATGAAGAATACAATTTCTGAATTGAAGAACACAGTAGAAAGTTTCCAAAGTAGGATAGATGAAGCGAAGGATAGGATTAGTGAGTTGGAGGACAAGGTAGAAAGCATCTCACAGAAAGAGCAAGAAAAGGAAAAGAGGCTCAGAAAGAATGAAGAGGGATTAAGAGAAATGCAAGACAATATGAAACATAATAATATCCGAATAATAGGAATACCAGAAGGAGAAGGAGAAGAACAAGGGATAGAAAACGTATTTGAACGAGTAATGAGAGAAAATTTCCCTAATTTGATAAGAGAAAAAGTCTCACAAATCCAGGAATCACAGAGAGTCCCAATCAAGAGGAACCCAAGGAGGCCCACTTCAAGACACATCATCATCAAAAGGGCAAAATTCCAAGACAAAGAGAGAATCTTCAAGGCAGCAAGGGAGAAAAAAAATAACATACAAAGGAGCCCCAATAAGGTTAGCTACAGACTTCTCAATGGAAACACTTCAAGCAAGAAGAGAATGGCAAGAAATAGTCCAAGTAATGAGAACCAGAGGCCTACAACCAAGGCTACGTTACCCAGCAAGGCTCTCAATCAAGATAGATGGCCAAATAAAGAGCTTCCAAGACAAAAGAAGCCTAAAAGAATATGCCTCCACCAAACCAGCTCTACAAGAAATACTAAAAGGACTGCTTTAAGGGAAGGAAGGACAAGAGGGAGACAGAGAGGAACACAGGTACAAAAATGGCAATGAATAAGTACCTATCAATAATAACCTTACAGGTAAATGGATTAAATGCTCCAATCAAAAGACACAGAATAGCTCAATGGATAAGAAAGCATGACCCACACATATGCTGCCTACAAGAGACTCACCTCAGGACAAAAGACCATCACAGACTAAAAGTGAAAGGCTGGAAACAAGTTTTCCAAGCAAACGGACAAGAAAAGAAAGCTGGGGTAGCAATTCTCATATGGGACAAAATAGATTTAAAAAAAAAAAGGCCATAAAGAGAGACCCAGAAGGTCACTTCATTATACTCAAGGGAAGAATCCACCAAGAAGACATTAACATTGTAAACATATATGCACCAAACATAGGGACACCCAAATATATCAAGAAAATCTTAGAGGACTTCAAGAAAGATATGGACAGCAACACACTTATAGCAGGGGATTTGAACACCCCACTATCAAAAATGGACAGATCTTCCAAACAAATTATCAACAAAGATATTGTGGCATTAAACAACACCCTAGATGAAATGGACTTAACTGATATATATAGAGTCCTTCATCCCAAAGAAGCTAAATACACATTCTTTTCAAATGCACATGGAACATTTTCAAAGATAGACCACATGATAGGACACAAAACGAGCCTCAAAAAATTCAAGAAAACTTAAATCATACCAAGCATCTTCTCTGACCACAAGGGACTGAAATTAGAAACCAACCCCAAAGAAAAAAACCCAAAGCACCCCAAATCATGGAGACTGAATGGTATGCTATTAAACAATGAATGGGTCAAGAATGAAATTAGGGAAGAAATCAAAACGTTTCTGGAAACAAATGAAAATGATCTCACAACAACCCAAAACTTATGGGAAACAGTGAAGGCAGTCCTGAGAGGGAAGTTTATAGCAATACAGGCCTAACTAAAGAAGATAGAAACATTTCAAACAAACAACCTAACCCTATGCCTGCAAGAACTCCAGGAACAACAACAAAGAAAGCCCAGAGCAAGCAGAAGGAAGGAAATAACCAAGATCAGAGCAGAACTAAATGACATAGAGACCAAAAGCACAATCCTAAGGATCAATGAATCCAGGAGTTGGTTCTTTGAAAAGATAAACAAAATAGACAAGCCTTTAAGTAGGCTCATCAAGAAAAGAAGAGAGAGGACTCAAATAAACACAATCAGAAACGAAAGAGGAGAATTACAACTGATACCACAGAAATAGAAGGGATTGTAAGAAATTATTATGAAGAACTGTATGCCAAGAAATTTGAAAACCTAGGGGAAATTGACACATTTCTGGAAAGATACAATCTTCCAAAATTCAGTGAAAATGAAGCAGAAAATCTAAACACACCAATAACAGCAAAAGAAATTGAAGCAGTAATCAAAAAACTCCCATCACACAAAAGCCCTGGACAAGATGGTTTCACAGGAGAATTCTACAAAGCATTTAAGGAAGAGCTAACCCCTATTCTCCACAGACTATTCCAAAAAATCCAGAAGGATGGAAAACTCCCAAATTCTTTTTATGAAGCCAGCATCATCTTAATTCCAAAACCAGATAGAGACACAACAAAGAAAGAAAACTTCAGGCCAATATTGCTGATGAACATAGATTCTAAAATCCTCAACAAAATATTGGCAAATCGCATTTAACAATATATCCAAAAGATCATACACCATGACTAAGTGGGATTCAACCCAGGGATGCAAGGATGGTTCACTATTCGCAAATCAGTAAATGTAATACATCACATAAACAAAAGCAAAGACAAAAACCACATGATCATATAAATAGACGCAGAAAAATCTTTTGATAAGGTACAACATTTATGATAAAAACACTCAGCAAAGTGGGAAGAGAGGGAGCATTCCTCAATATAATAAAGACCATATATGAGATACCTACAGCCAACATCATACTCAGTGGGCAAAAAAGTAAAACCTTTTCCACAAAGATCAGGAAAAAGTCAAGGATGTCCACTTTCACCACTCCTATTGAATATACTTTTGGAAGTTTTAGCCACAGAGATCAGGCAAGAAAAGGAAATAAAAGGCATCCAAATAGGAAAGGAGGAAACAAAACTGTCACTGTTTGCAGATGACATGATAGTGTACATGGAAAATCCTATACACTCTACCCGAAAAATGACCGAACTAGTTCATGAATTTGGCAAAACAGTGGGATACAAAGTCAATATCTAGAAATCAAAGGCATTTTTGTATACCAATAATGAATCAGCAGAAGCAGAAATCAAGGAAAAAATCCCATTCGATATTTCAAAAAGAAAAATAAAATATCTGGGAATGAACTTAACTAAGGAGGTAAAAGACCTGTATGCAGAAAACTACACAGCACTGAAGAAAGAAAACAAGGAAGACACAAACAAATGGAAACATATACCTTGTTCATGGATTGGAAGAATTAACATCATCAAAATGTCCATATTACCCAAAGCAATATACAGATTCAATGCAATACCTATTAAAGTACCAATGGCACATTTCACAGACATAGAACAAACACTTCAAAAAATTATATGGAACCATAAATGACGCTGAATAGCAGCTGCACTTTTGAGAAAGAAGAACAAAGTAGGAGGGATCACAATACCTGATATCAAACAGTATTACAAGGCCACTGTAATCAAAACAGCCTGGTACTGGCATAAAAACAGGCACATAGACCAATGGAACAGAACAGAGAGCCCAGAAATAAACCCAGCTCTGTACAGTCAATTAATATTTGACAAAGGGGGCAGTAACATAAAATGGAGTAAAGATAGCCTCTTCAACAAATGGTGTTGGGAGAACTGGACAGCTATGGGCAAAAAAAATGAAACTTGAGCACCAACTTACACCATGCACCCAAATAAATTCAAGGTGGATAAAAGACTTAAATATAAGTTGTGACACCATTAAAGTCCTAGAGGAGAACATCGGCAAGAAAATCTCAGATATTTCACGCAGCAACATTTTTACTGATATGTCCCCTAGAGCAAGGAATATAAAGGAAAAAATAAACAAATGGGATCTCATCAAAATAAAAAGCTTCTGCGTGGCTAAAGAAAACAGTATTAAATTAAAAAGAGAAACAACTGTATGGGAAAACATATTTGCCAATGATACCTCAGACAAAGGTTTAATCTCCATAATACACAAAGAACTTACATGACTTCACTCTAAGAAGACAATGAACCCAATTAAAAAATGGGAAAAGGACTTGTACAGACACTTTTCCAAGGAGGACATACAGAACATCCAGAGACACATGAAGAGATGCTCAATATCGTTACCTATCAGAGAGATGCAAATTAAAACCACAATGAGATGCCATTTTACACCAGTCAGGATGGCTATCATAAACAAAGCAACAAACAACAAATGTTGGAGAGGGTGTGGGGAAAAGGGGTCCTTAGTTCACTGTTGCTGGGATTGCAGACTGGTACAACCATTATGGAAAACAGTATGGAATTTTCTCAGAAAAATAAAAATCGACCTGCCTTTTGACCCAGCAATTCCACTGCTGGGATTATATCCTAAGAATCCAAAAACATCAATATTAAAGAACCTATGCACCACAATGTTCATAGCAGCACAATTTACAATAGCCAAGAGTTGGAAGCAACCTAGGTACCCATAAGTAAATGAATGGATCCAAAAATTGTGGTACATATACACAATGGAATTCTATGCAGCAGAGAGAAAGAAGGAGCTACTACCCTTTGCAACAACATGGATGGAACTGGAAAGCATTATGCTGAGTGAAATAGGCCAGGTGCTGAAAGACAAATACCATATGATCTCACCTTTAACAGGAAGCTAAACAAAACAAACAAGCAAACAGAATAAAAACAAAGACACTGAAATAGGGAACAAGGGGACAGCGACCAGAGGGGAGAGGGAAGGGAATTTAAGGGGGAAAAGGGGGAGAGATTTGGAGGAACAAATAGGAAGGACACAGGGAGAAGAACTAAGTGGGGTAGAAATGGGAGGGAGGTGAAGAGCACAGGGCGGGGGAGGCTGGGATGGGAGAAATAGACAAAAATCTGTACTTGAAAAATAACTAAATAAAATTTAAAAAATCAAATCAAAATAAAATAAAGTGACAGAGAAAAGAGAAAGGAAAAATAGTAAATAATTAATGAAAATATAGGTGCCAAATTGTAGAGTAAGACCCACCAGAGTGCTATCAACAACAAAGGAGCTAAAATTAATATAGGTGATATGGGAATAAGAGGAAAAAATAACAAAGAAAAGTCTAAGAGATATTTAGAGGAATGGGATGTTATTTTGAAATTACAGAGGGAGAGGGAATGCTAAGAGTGAAGAACAAAAATCAGACTAAGAGAGAGGAAAAATTAAAATTTGGAATGTAAGAATAAAGAGAAGAAAAAAGAATAATAAAGAAAAATAAAAGGAAAGGCTGAAAGACAAATAGAAGGACAGAAACAAAAAGAAAAAGGGAACAGACTAATATAGCAAAAATAAAATCAATACAACAAAGTATAGGAAAGGCACCAGTAAAATTTGATATTTGAAACACAGAATTAGTCAAGCTCTAGGGATAAAATAGAAAAACCAATGCAACAACAACCACACTAAGCACAACCAAGTAGCAAAGTTTGTTAAAGGTGTGTAGAGAATGCGGGTATTTTAAGAGCTGGGGAAAAGGATGTGAAATGACCCTTGAAAAGAAAATTCATTCTGTGTGTTTTAACAGGAGATAAATAAAAGAGTGTGGAATTGAATCAAGTTGTAGCTAGAGAAAAAGCAAAATTTAAAATAAAAATAATGTGAGGAAAGGAAGTTAAAATGGGCTAAGAGAAGGGAGGGGCAAAATATGTGAATTATTCTCAGCAATTTGAGAAAGAACAAAGAAGAAGGGATCACAATACATAACATCAAACTATATTACAAGACCACTGTAATCAAAACAGTCAGGAACTGGCATAAGAACAGACATATAGATCAATGGAACAGAATACAGAGCCCAGAAATAAATCCATGTTTCTACAGTCAACTAATATTCGACAAAATGGTCAGGAGCATAAAATCGATCATGCTTGGAGATCTGTACAGGTACATGCAAAAAAAAATGAAACTATACCACCAACCCACATCATACAGAAAAATAAACTCAAAATGAAAGACTCAAATATAAGTCATGATACCATACAAGTCCTAGAGGAGAATATAGGCAGGAAAATTTCAGCTATCCCATGCAGCAATATCTTCACCAATATATCTCTTAGGGCAAGGGATATAAAGGAAAGAATAAACAAATGGTACTATACCAAATTAAAGAGCTTCTGTACAGCTGAATAAAATATCAGCAAAATGGAAAGGGAAATAATTGTATGGGAAAACATATTTGCCAATACCTCAGACAAGGATTTCATCTCCAAAATGTATAAAGAACCCACACAACTCCACACCAGAAAGACAAAAACACAATTAAAAAATGGGCAAAGGACCTGAAACTGAAACTTCTCCAAGGATGACATACACAGGGCCTAAAGACATATGAAAGGATGCTCAGCATCACTAGCTATCAGAGAGATGCAAATTAAAACCACAATGAGATACCACTTTGCACTGGGTTAGAATGGCCATTATTAACAAATTAACAAACAAGTGCTGGCAAGGCTGTGGAGAAAAGGGAACCCAAGTATACTGTTGGTGGGAATGCAGAGTGGTGCAGCCATTGTGGAAAGCACTATGAAATTTTCTCAAAAAACTAAAGATGGAACTGTCCTTTGATACAGTGATCCCACTATTGGAATTATATCCAAGTATCCTCATACATCAATTCAAAAGAACCTATGCACTTGAATGTTCATAGCACCACAATCTACAATCTACAACACTTGCTACAAGTGCTGGAAGCAACCTAAGTGCCCTTCAGTAAATGAATGGATCAAAAAACTATGATACATTTACACAATGGAATACTACACAGTAGAAAGAAAGAAGGACCTCCTACCCTTGTGACATCATGGATGGAACTGGAGAGTGTTATGCTAAGTGAAGTAAGTCAGGCAGTTAAAAACAAATACCATATAATATAACCTATAAATGGAATCTAATAAACAAAACAAAGAACTGAGGAAAACAGAACCAGTGAGATGGAAATAAAGAACAAACTAACAGTAACCAGAAGGAATGGGGGAGGAAGATAATGGGGGAAAAAAGTGGGAAGGGTAAAGTCAAGGAACATGTATAAATGAACCATGGACAAATACAATGGAGTGGGGGAGGCTTGAATGTGGGTCATGGAGCATGCACAAGGCAGGGGACAGCAATGGAGAAAAAATGGGGTCAACTGTAATTGAACAAGAATAAAAATAAACTAATGAGTTATCAAGACATTAGAAGACATGGAAGAATCTTAAATACATATTGCTAAATGAAAAATGCCCATATGAAAATTTACATACTGTATGATTCCAACTATGTAACATTTTGTAAAGGCAATATTATGGAAATAGTTAAAATATCAGTGGTTGCTAGGGAGGAAATATGAATAGGCAGAGTACAGAAGCTTTTTAGTGCAGTGAAAATACTCTATACAATACTATATGGATACATGCCATTGTATATTTGTACAAATCCATAGAATGTGCAGCAGCAAAAGTGAACCATGATGTAAGCTATGAAAATTGAGTGATAATGATGTATCAATATAGACTTATCTGTTGTTACAAATGTACCAGTCTGGTTAGGGACATTGATAATGGAGGAAGCTATGCATCTGTAGAGGCAAGGGATTACTGGGAAATCTCTGTACCTCCCTCTTTATTTTTCTGTGCATCTGAAAGTGATCCAAAAAAGAAAGAAGTCTTTAAGCACATACATGCACACAATATGAACAAAATCTAAACAACAAAACATAAAAAATCCCTGGATGAGACTGAAGGTTATGGTGAGCTGGTATTTGTGTTAGAGGTGGGGAGAAGGAAATTTTGGAGGAGCTATATAGGCTGCATGATGCAGATGAGAGGATGGATAGAAGAAAGGATTTTACACTTCTGTTCCTATTTCACTGCACAAATCTGAGGGCCTCAAATTACACATGCCAGTCGCCCTGCAACAAGACCAGGACAGCAGGAAAAATGGAATGATTGAGGCATTTGATTCCAGGGTCTGTGCTAACAACCTTGTGAAACAATCCTAGTGAGTGACTGGTCTTTCAAAAATTATTATTCTAATTAGAATACAAAGAATCGACTAGAAATAAAAATAGCAAATATTACAGTGCATCATGCAGAATAAGAGTAGGCATTCTTAAATAACATATGGTATATTATATATAAATACAAGAACTAGCACAAATAATGTTCCTTTTTTATGAAATCTTTTATTACAAAATCATAAGCATGTAATTCTGTAACATAACAGTATCACACTTCAGCACACCATATGATATTTTATGTGAAATGTTCAAATGGCTTTCCATCTCGCACAAAACATTCATGTACCCTACCAACCACACTCAAGCAAGTCATACTCTGCCAAACCCTGTATATGACATAAACATGCATGCCTATGTATGTGTTTTTGTATGTGGTATGTACATATATGGGTATTTAAGTACATCTAATCTACATTTGTTATATATAATGTATGCACATTAGGTAGAGATGTAAAATGTATTACTTACTATGAAAACCTCTGCACTCTACAAGGCAAACGTAGATAAGTGCAAACCAGCAGGACTTCTCCAAATCCTTGCTCTTGCTTAGCATCTTCAGTAATAACTAGAACACAGGGTTTCCAAAGCATCAGCTGAGCTGGTGAAGAGAGGCCAAAGGAAGAGGGTCTTCTCCTCTGACCCTCCCCCACATCCTGGGCACTGCAGATCCCCCTCTGGCATCTGTCCTGGTACTGGAAGCATTCTCTGCAAGAGTTATAAGGACCCTCCAGACTGAGGACTGAGGGGTCCACTTGCTTCAAAACATAGGACCCATAGAAACCAACTGCAGGTGCTACTGTTGGCTCTGGGGGACCCTGAATATGGTCGTCAGGCTGAACAACCCCAACCTCTACCTCCTCAGGGAACTTGAGGAGTCACAGTCTTGGTCAGAGAGGCACAAACTCAGATAGGGAGAGGGTGCAGGCCCAGGTCCTGCTGAGTCCAGGTGGAGTCCACCAAGAGTACTTAGCCACTCCCCAGTTTAGCTCTGAATCAGATTATGCTAACGACTTAGAGGGCTTAGCCCTCTCTTCTGTCCCACAGTTGTCTCTACCTTTCCCTTAAAGGAAACCACTAGTTGCCACAGGTGGTCAAGGCATACGAGGGAGAGTGAACATCCATGAGTCTTCAGGTACAGTTTGAACATGCAGTATGCAGAGGGAAAGAGGGGTGTTACAGAGATTGTACTATTGGTGGGGATCACTGGTATCTCGGCCCTGACATTTCCTAGTTGAATTACTTGACCTTTCTGAGGCTCCATTTTTCCATGGGAATAATAGCAGTTGCACCTGTTTCATGGATTCCTGAGAATTCAATGGGATGAACATTAGGTAGCAAGGTATCTGACATTTAAGCCATAGCTACTGTGGTTACCAAAAAAGCAAGCCTGAAATCTAATGAGATTTAGAAGTGATCCATCTATGGCCTTTTGCTCCTGCAGGAGATCATCTGTCACTAGAAGTGGTGGACTTCCTTGTCAGTTGCTGCAAAACATGGGCTGAAACACCACCTGAGTTAAATGCCTATTAAACTGTACAGGCAGCTAGGGTGAGCTACACAAAAATCACAGTATTTTATTTCTTCATAAATAATACTCAGTCACTGATATGCCCAAGAAATGCCTTGGGACCACTAAATAGCACATTTTAGCTTTAAACTGTCTTGGAACCCAAGAACACTTTCATAAGGCTAGGTTCCTGAACTTTAACAATTGAAGCATTCTCCAGCCAACAGTAGAATCTCTGTGACACCACTCTTTCCCTCTGCATACTGCATATTTAGGCTGTGCTCAAAGACTCATTAGGGACAGGGACTTTCACCCACCCCACATGCCTCAACCACCTGTGGCAGCTAGAAATTTGCTTCCCTGTTGGCTCAGAAAAACTCCAGTGTCCTGTACTATATGTAAAGCAAGACCCATACAAAGCACATTGAAAATGAGGAACCAGTTTATTGGACAGCTAAAGGGAATAAAAATAGCGAACTGATCTACATTTGTTACAAACCAAACAGGAAAGGCTATACTCCAAATGTTTCCCTTCCCCCTAGACAGAACAGTCTGGCTGGTGGCCAGGGCCAGGCTAGAGTCATGTATGTGGTGGACATCAGTTGAGCCTGGTTTAGGCAAGTTGGCAGATGCCTGCCTTAAACCTTCCATTCTTCTTCTGGATGAGAATGCCAGTGTTCCTTTTATCCTCTTTTATAAAATGGCCTACTTGTTCCCAGGCAGTAGGTTGTTACCTATAGTATCTGATTTCTTCCCCTTTGACACTTAGCTTTACCACCAACTCTTGCAGCAACTGCCCTTCTACTTAAAAGCAAGGGCCCAGCCAGAAGCATTCTTGTTGGAAGCAGACAAAAAGCCTCATATCTTCTCATATACATAATTCCACTGGCTGTTCCTAGTATCGGAAACTTCCTTCAGTGTTCCAGTTTCAAATAGTGCTAGTTTTCTGGCAAGCCAAAATTCCCAGAATGTTAGAAAAGCACAGACATTTCTTGCTTATTGTGGCTGCTCTGCAGTAGCAACTACTATGTATGTAGAGAAATTCAAGAGTAAATGAAGATGTTCTGTTAAGAGGTGGCACCATAGTGAGTGGGAGAGGTGTGCCACCAACTTCTACTTCTGCAACAGAACATGTATGTCTCCAGTACAAGCTTGTAAAAAAATACTGTAACAGAATATACTGTACAGAACTAGGATTTAACATGGTATATTACAATGCTAAAATATTGTATAAATACTATACAAGCACAGTCACTCCATTAGAAAGGGCTCACTGATGTTCCATTAAAAACTGCTGTCAGCATGTCCAAATAGAAACTACACAGCAGGAACAGTAATGATGGTGTGGATACACATGTGGTGCCAGAAAGGTCTATTTACAGTTCCTACTGACTATGCCACAACAGGAGAATTTGAGCTAAGGTGATATTGGCCTGATTTAAAAATAATTTTCAAATAACACATTTGATAGTAATTTTAGATCTTTGAAAACCAGTTCTGTAGATGTTACTCTCTGGCCTAATCAGCCATCACCAATGGGTCTGAACCAGCTTGATCTCTCCCTCTCACACATGCTCCCTCCAATGCATCCACATCCACTGACACACCCTAAACCACTACACATGTCCCAGTCACCTGCCACCTGTGTGTTCCATTGTGCTGAGTCACTGGCAGGTATTGAGTGCAAACAAGGCATGAGACCAAAGTACCTAGAGCCTTAGCTCCAGTTCCAGTTCTGGGAGGGATTGCAACAAAGAGGCAGAGGAAGGTAGAGGAGTGCATGCATCCCAGTACACTTGGGTTCTGCCACAGGAAGTGGTGTCTAATCTGGCATTTCAATATTTAATTTTGGAGGTGGGAGGATGTACTTCCCAGGGCTCTGGGTGATAACTACCCTGGTCTTCTTTCGAAACAGAGGAGCAATTTTAGGAGGTTCTGGAACTGGGGTTTCTTCTGTTTCCTCATTATCTTCATGATGGAGGTCATAGGATATGTTTCCATATTCTCTCAAAAATGGGAAGATTTCAAGGAGAAACTGACAGAAATCCTTGCGAATACCAAACCACCCTGAAAAAGAAGAATGTACTTTTTCAAATACTAGCCTGCACTGCATTTCATATTATTTTTCCTTCCTGATGAGAATTTTTATCCTGATGGCTTAGAAATGAAGACTGACTTGACCCTTCCCCTTCTTTCCCCTGTTATCCCTCTCCTTCCTCCCCTTTGGTTACTGTCAGGTTTCTCTTTATTTCCATGTCTCTGGGTCAAGTCAAGGAATATGTATAAAGGACCCATGGACAAGGACAATGGGGAGCAGGATTGAATGTGGGGGGTATAGGCAGGGCAGGGGAGAATAATGGGGGGGGGAAATGTGGATAACTGTAACTAAACAATAATAAAAAAATGTATCAGGGAAAAAAAGAAATGAAGACTGAGTAAGACCTAAATACCCACTAAGGACAAGAAGTCAGACCTGAGCTCCATGGAACTCCAAGTAGGTTTCCTAGACCAGCCATGATAGTGTTCCCAGGACCTTGGTAGGGATACAGTCTTGGCCTAGCCCATACCTCCTATATCAGCTTCAGTGAGCTGGATAGTCTGCTTGCAAAGGCCCTCCCAAGAATTCCGATGGATGCTCCAGGTTGAGTACTTGCTCTAGTGGCATCTAGAACTAATGTGTGACAAAGAGTGGTATCCAAAGAGACCATTTCTGACCTCCTCTGGAATCCAGGAGTATGGCAGGCACATGCTGTTCCAGGCCAGGAGGCAGCCTGAGCTCATGGGGCCATCTCACAACTTCAGAAAAGTTTTAGCTCTCCTGGGGCACAACACCCTCTCCCATTGGCTTCCAGAAAGCATGTTCAGGGGCTACATGCAAAGGAGCTCTCAGTTTAGTGAGGAAGGGGTTCTCCTCATAGATTATTTCAGACCTGGGTATCATAGCATGTAGGTGGAGAAGAAGAGAGAGCAAGCAGCACAGCACTGACAAGATCTAGTAATGTCAGAAATGAGAAGGGGAAAATGAGGAGGAAATAAGACCTAGGAAGTCCTAGGGTTCAGTGGGTGATATGGATTTTCATCTAATCCCCAGTATCTCCTGAGAAGGAGGTATCTTGATTCCCATGTTGCAATGGACAGGAAAGGACTAACACAGGCTACCTACCATGGTCAGTCCTATCTCAAACTCTAGTGTACTGCTAGGGAGGTCATAGTTCAGGGCAAGGAAAGCAAGGCTGACAGCATGTCCTTCCCTTGTAAGATTCCAGACCTTCCTCAGCACCAGTTTTCCCATACAAACTCCTTAACTGGGGCCTTATGGTACATCCTTTCATATAGCAGGCCCACATGCATGCACACACACAGGTCAAGGATTTCTGAAATGCTGAGTACATACAGTGGTTTCCTCCCTTCTGTCCAAATGTGGTTGCCATCAGAGTGATCAAGGAAAGCCAAAGGGGTACAAATATTGGGATACAGGAGAATGCATTATGGCCGTCCAGTTTGTGAACCAGCAGTATCTAAGGAAAGAGAAACAGTTGAGGTGTTTGGATACTGCATCTGAAAAAAGACAATATCTGAAGCCTTAGCATCCCTCCCTCATCGGGTCTCATAAGAGGATAAAGTCAGCTCTTCAGAAGACCACAGAAATCCTCTACTTTTTTCATTATTTTTTAAAGATTTTATTTATTTATCTTTAGAGGGGAGGGGAAGGAGAGAGAGATAAAAATATCAATGTGTGGTTGCCTCGTGTGCACCTCCTGCTGGAAACTGGCCTACAACTCAGGCAGGTGCCCTGACTGGGAATTGAACTGTGATACTCTGGTTTGCAGGCCCATGCTCAATCCACTTAGCTACACCAGCCAGGGCAAAAATCCTCTACTTTTGGGGAAACAAAATCTGTCCACCTGCAAAGTATCCAACACCAGGATTATTATGGGAATCCCCTCCTGGTGTTTGTTTTGAGGAGACAACAGTGCCTATCCTACAGTTCTCCACAGAACTCATACATGAAAATACAACACCCAACTTTCTCTCTCCAGAAGTAGATAAATTGATGCATATAGGGGCATCATACCTAGAAAGGTGCTTTCTCACTGCCAGCCCCAAGGCTCCCCCTAAAGAAACAATATTCTAATTTTACTGTCATTCTCTTGGCATGCTCTCCAAAAGTTAGCTCATGGTGACTTCCAGGGAGAGTTAACTGCCCTTACAGGTATGCAGGATGCTTTCATAGGAAAGGGTTGCCTCAGGACCTTGGTAGTTTTGCTATCAAAACTTACCTCAAAAGTAAGGAGAGGCACGACAATGGTCATCCAGCTCAGTGCCATTGTTATGTGTGTCCTTCGCTGTTCTGCAATCACATCCATGGAGCGCAGGAATAGGACAGACCATACAATATAATAGAGAACCACCAAGCACAGAAAGGACATGAGAATCCACAAGGGGACACACACAACCTGAGGGAAGGAGAGAAAAAATGTCTTTAGTCTAGTTTCTGCCCAAGCATCTGAGGGGATAGTCAACCCCTTGCTGGATCTAGTGTTGAAAATATTGCAAGTTTGAATTTCAATAGCCCTGCATGCTGGGAATGCTGTGAGGACACAGTGTGCTCACTGTGGGACCTGCTGCCTGCCCTGTAACTGTGCCACCATGGACCACTCTTCAGGTGAAGAGACTTGCAGCTCCTTTTCCTAAGGTAGGATATAACTCAGCCTGTATCTGTTCTGTCAGTATCACCCTCTTGCCCCCGATCCCCAGGAAGACAAGATAGTGCTGACATCCCATGCATTCACCCCATCTTACCCTAACATACCTTCTTTACAGGTCATTTCCCCATCCTTCCAGAGGTACTTTGGCTAAAAACTGGGGATGGTGTGCTCTGGAAGCTTCAGTTGCCATGGGTGAACAGGCCCTACACCAACTTGCACACTGATACTGGGAGGGCTGTGTTACTTGGTCCCTGCCACCTCTCCTATGTGGGTTCTGTGACTATTGTTGTACCAGAAGGACCTTGTTTGATGCCCCTACAAGTCCACAGGCTTTTGTCCTCCTGAGTAGCTTAGAATTCCTGATCATAGGTTTTTCTGTAAAGTCTATGCACGGCTTCTTCCTTGTGATCAAACTATCATTTAGTGGCATGCCCCCTCCATGGGCAAAATGTTAGAGGTCCTAATGGCCTCATTTGGTCTCTTTTGATCGCTGTGGGAAATGTGCAATTAGACTGCTTCATCTGCTGGGACCTTCACAGGATTAGGCCTGGAAAAATCCCTCTGTTTACCTACAGAAAACATTCACAACTCTGATTTTCTTTTCTGATTTACCTTACACTAAAATTTTGGTTTTACCAAGGTTTTTTTTCCTCCATATTGAAACAGAAAGTCTGAAACCTAATTACCATTCTCCAGACACAGCACCCTGAAGATGTAGCATGGGTGCCTGGACAATATTTTCTATTTTGAATATTTTATCAAAGACTTTGGAAAGAAGTGATGAGCCTTGCCTTTATTTATTGTGAAGGTAACACAGCAGCCAGGCTGCACAGCAACCTTATTTTATTCCCTGCCACCAAATGAATATTTTTACTATATTTTTTATTTTTTTAAAGGTAAGCTATGTGACTTACAGAAAATGTCTGTGTGCAAAAGTACACATCAAGCAGCAGAGGGGAAAAAGACACTGGCATGACCACCTCCCAGATGCAATATAGCTCTTCTACCTTTATTCTTATCTTCTTTCTATGCATTAATAGTTGAAACCATAGTGCATTCATGCATTCTCTTATTTGTAGCTTCATGCACACACACACACACACACACATATGCATCCATCCATCCATCCATCCATCAATCTATGTACAGTCATTATTAACCAAACACATATTAATTGAAACCACAGGTCACAAGCATGACTTAGACCTCACCCTTAGTAGGAGTATAAATTGGCATAACCTTTTTGAAAAGTAAATTGGCAGTGCAATATATATTTCAAAATCTCAAAAAGTTCCCACCCTCTGACCTAGTAATACTGTTTCTGGAGTCTTGCCTAAGAAAACAATGAAAAACACAAGCAAAGATTTTTATACAGCATGAGTTATAAGTGCAAAACACTAGTAACAATCTCCACAGTTAGAAATAAGGGGATGAGTTGATAAATGCATTTGAAGAACTTTTTTCATAATTAATGTTTAACAATCATGTTTTAAAGACTTTTTATTGATATGGGAAAATGTTTATGATACAACATTAGAACAAACAAGCAAGACACAAAATTATATATGTAGTATGCTCTCAATTATTTTTTTGAAACAATAAACCATGAAACAAGGAAATAAAATACTCTAAATGTCTTATTTCCCAGTGGATTATGGGTGATTATTATTCTATTACCTATGCTCATAGGTCTTTTCTAAATTTGAACACAAATTACTTTTATAATAAAAAAAGTTTATTTAAGGATTTAAAAGTTACATACAAGCCAGGGCCAGTGGATGATCTTGTCCAGTCTTAAGGCAATGAATATAAACTGGAGAATGTTGACAGAACACAGGATTTCTAACTAAAAATCAAGAGAAGAATCAGTTAAACAAAGTAAAAGTTGTATTCAATACTGCAATTATTTGGCTAACATACTAAAAGGAAATGCCAATTACAACATGGTAAATGTTTTATTAAGTTACACTTGGACTGACAAAGATTTAGTACCACAGGAGTGAGGCAGTGCTGTACCAAGGAGAAAGCTGCCTCTGGTTTCCTGCCTTGACCCTTCTGCTCAGTGGCTGCTCTGCCCTTCATGTTCATCCAGGTGATGACCTTATTTTCAGGCTGGCTGAGTATAGAGGCAATCCAGGGGACTTCCTAAGCTTCCTTCCTGCCTCTACCCACAAACATCTCTATTCCTAACCATCTCTGTATTTCTTCCTTGTATCCAGGACTCAGCCCTCCATCCACCACTTCATTTCTGGCTGCTGGAGTACCTGTCACATCAAGGCATCAAATATAAATACTTTACTCTGTCTTTAACCCTACCTATTCAGTGGAATCTTTCCCAGAAACTCAGAAACAAGTTCAAGTCATTCCCATTATATACAAAACAACCTGAAAACCAAATGAACTCACCCTTTCCTTAATCCAGTATGCCCTCTTAGCTCTAGTTCTCTCTTTTCATGACCTTCAAACTTGGTAAGACCTCATGGATACTTAAGTCCCATGGCCCCTGCCATTCCTAGCTTTACACACTGTGATCTAGCCTCCACCCCTATGACCACCCAGAAACTTCTTTTGTCAAGGTTGTCAATAACCTCTCTAGCATCACACCACTTCAGTTCACATCCTATGGTCATCTCTGCAGCATTTCATATTGCTGACCACTCCTTCCCCCATCTAGGGTCCCTGTATATAGTCTTGCCCACCTCTTGGTACTCTGACAGTTCTTTTCAGTCTTCTTTCCTCTCCTTAAAGGGTGATGCTCTCCAGAGCATTAAACTCAGTCTTCTCTCCCCACTAGAGACATACACATAAACACACGATTTTACTCACTTGCTCTGCCCTGGGGGTAGGGGAGAAGAAATGTCATCCACACTGCTGGTTTGTATTACCTCCTACTGACTAGTCCTCTAATCTCTGTCTCAAGTCTAGTCTTTCCTGCTGTGGCCCAGACTCAGCTCTCCTTGAGGCACCTCAGATAAAGCCAGTCCCAAACTGAGTTCATTACTCCCTGTACCTTTACCCTGTCCCACCCCTTCTGACAGTCTCCCATCTTGCTGTAAGGTAATTAGTGGCCTAATTACCCAAACCATGACCCAGAAAGCACCCTATATTCCTTTTCCCACATTCTCCTATTCAGTCACTACATCCTGTCCTCTCTCTACCATCCAGACTATATTGCCTGCTTAGGCCCTCCTCATCCCCATCACCCAAAGTACTCCAATAGCCCTCTGACAAGCTTCCCAGCCTCCAGTCCGGAAGGCCCTCAGGTCCCCAGTGCTCTCCATATTGCCTGTCTTCTGCTTGTAGTACTTACTACTCTTTAATAGCTCACTAATGCCTACAGAAGTAAAATCTCATGAGGCTGTTGGATCTGTGCAAGAGCTTCTCAAAAGTTCTCAGTTCAAAGGGCATTTAGTAACTCAGCAATACTTTGACAGGAACCTGGGCAAAAGCAGTACCTAATAGTTCCATTTATTTATGTAATTAGATCTAAATTTAGTATTTGTATCTTAAGAGCCATCAAAAAATCCACATAAATTGAAAGAAAATATTTTTATTTCATTCTTAAATAAGTACAACTAATTCCTAAGGGGATAGATGTGCCTGTTGGGAAATGCATAATTTCTCAAGACATTTCCACCCTCATTACCTGTTCTCCACAGGAAGTTTTGCATGGTACTACCTTCTCATCCGCCAGCAACTCAGCTTCTTCTGTGATGTTATCAAAATGAATGTAAAACCATAAACTACTTGGAGCAAGTATGGTGTCCCCACAGATGTCAGATATTACTGCTTTTTCCTCAAAAATGTCCAATACCTCTTGGTGCCCCTGTGAGTTTACTATGGAACCTGGGGTAGTTTGGCACATGCTTTGAGGACTGAGGATCTGGCCCCTACTCAGCCCAATCCCACTATACAGCCTCTCTTTTCTCCAACTGCCACAACATCCTCCTTTCTGCTTTATATTCAATGTATATATTTTTTAAAGACTTTATTTATTTATTTTTAGAGAGAAGAAAAGGGAGGGAGAAAGAGATGGAGAGAAACACCAATGTATATGGTCCTCTCATGTACCTCCTCCTAAGAACCTGACCTGCAACCCAGGCATGTGCCCCAATTGGGAATTGAACCAGTGACCCTTTGGTTTACAGGCCAGCACTCAATCCACTGAGCCACACTAGCCAGGGCCAGGCATATATTTTTTACTGTGGTAAAATACACAGAACATAAAATTTGCCGTCTTAATCAGCTTTTACAGTTAAGTGGTATTAGGTACATTTGTATTATTGTGCAAATATTACCACTATTCATCTCCAAAAACTCTGCAGCTTGTAAAACTGTGCTCTAGTTATATTTGAGCCACCATAGTTCACTCAATATGACATATTTTCTCCTTCCCTACCTATATAGGGCACCCTGGACAACCCTGACTCCTCCTTCACATCTATGTGTGAACCTATCCCCAAACACCCATTAGTGAATGTAGGTACTCCTCCTTCTGGGATACAAGAACCAAAGGGGAGCTCAACTCCCAGGATGATATTTCTTCTTGTAGGCAGGAATGCCAAGACTGTGACTATATGAATGACTGATTTTTTATAACTCTGCATCAGGAAAATACCATTTCATGTTCAATGCAGTCCTAGCCCTTGCATATGCTTTTGCTTTCTAAGGAACAAAGTAACAAATTTTCAGTTTTCTTAGACCTTCTCATCCCCTACCCAAGTTGGTACTTTTCAACCTGGACAACTGCTACCCTCTTGCGGAGAGGCTAGGCATGTGTAGGAGCACTAATGCATGTCACAAAGACTGGGGAAAGGAAGCATCTCCACTAGTATTTAGTGGGCAAAGGTTCTTCAATGTATAGGACAGTCCTGTTTAATAAAACATTTCCTATCCAGAAGGCCAACTGCATACTCCACCCCCCACTGAGAAATGCTGAACCAAATAGGTACTATCTAAAATGTTATATCTCATTGAGTTTATTTACTGGAATCTTTTACAAATGATTTTTAAAGCTTTGTTTTACATTGTTTTCTCAGGTAATAGAAAAACATGCAAAGCAAGAGAAGCATAAAGGAGAAATATGAGTTTAGAAATATGAATTTAGGAGGTGATAGCACATAAGTGGCAGTGGAAACGGGGAATGTAGATAAGATATTCAGAGAAAATATGCACAGTTTGAACAGAAAATGCTCAAGTCTAGAATCCTAAGAAACTGCAATGGAACCTAAGACAGAGGTGGTCAGATTGGTCAAAGGACCAGGAGTGTCTGGAGCTGCACAGTGGCCAAATTAAGACAGAACAGGGCCCACTGGATTTGGCCAGAAGGTGCACAGTGCCAGTTTCAGGGTGTGCAGGGGGTGAGCATAGAGTACGAGGTTAGAATAACACTGTTTGGGGAAACCTTTTTGTGAATGGAAGGAAAAATCACAATGACAGAAGACTTGAGAAGGTTTTGCTGCTGTCATTTCGTTTTGTCATTCTGATAACAGAGACCAAAGTTACTGAAGACAGCATGAATAAGTTCAGGAGAAAATGCTCAGAAGAACAGGAAGGGGAAAGGGGCTGAAATACAAGCATCTGCCCCAGGAGGGAAGATAGACAGGCAGGGATGAGAGAGAACAGATAAAGGTCTCAAATGACTCCGGGGAACAGGGGGTAGGGAAGGGCACTGTGTAGCGATGGCTAGGTAACAGGATGCAGGGCAGAAAGGGGGATCTAACTGAGAACTTCTCAACCTTGCCCAAATTACTGTCTCCCCAGGATTCTTTTAAGACATTTTTTTCCCTAATCAAACTCTCTCATGGAGTTTTAATATTGTTGGCAAGCAGCCAACAGCATTAAACATGGGGAGTAGAGCAGCCAAGTGGCTGGACTGTTCAGTCTCAGGAACTATGATGAGAGTAAAAGTGGACCCTCTGGGGTTGTCTTCCTCCACAGCCCACCCATACCCTTTCCCCCAGCACCAGAGAAATCACTCTCCCTGTTCAAGGCCAAGCTCTTCCTGGTGCTTAGGGTCCTGTTCCCTCCGTTTCCCACAGGCCCTTGCTCCATCACTCTTCCTCTCCATAGGCACCTTCCTCTCAAGATTCACGCACCCTAAGTAAGCTTCCCACAAGCTTCCTTCCAACCCAGCTGCCATATCCTTCTTCCACTTTTTACCCACAAAACTCAAGTGTCAAGTTCTTCCCAGAACCAATCTACATAGGGCCGTGGGCCCACAGCTTCCATGCTGTTCAGTGCACATGCAGTGAAATGAGATCCCAGTCCTGCCCTGAATGAGCTATTCCTTAAAATAAATCAGCTTTCTATATCTATATCTATATCTATATCTATATCTATATCTATATCTATATCTATATCTATATCTATATCTATATCTATATCTATATCTATATCTATACCTATATCTATATACATATTTATATCTATCTATACCTATATCTAATCTATACCTACATCTTCATCTATCCTATTCGTTGTCTTTCTCATGAAAAGTCTGACTAAAGCAGGTGGACAGGCAAAGTTGTGAAGCTGGAAGAAGGCTGATTATCTGGGTGAAAACCCAATGTTTTAACTCAAGAAAGTGAAGTGTGATTCTTTCCATGGTCTTTTGTTTCCTTATATACCATAACCTAGAGTTAATGATCAATCTCTTCCTAACAGAACGGCAAGAAATCTACATACAATAACTGACTATTCTTAAATGTATGAAATTGAAATCTTACCTCCAGTGACCTGTCATGTCGAAAGCCCCAAACACAAGCTGCAACGGACACCGGGGAAACAAAGAACAGCGGCATGAAGACCAGAAGCCAGAAATGGCTGCCTCGCTCGATCCTGTCACAGACCAGCACTTCAAACATCAACAGGAGTAAGTGGATGCCCACTGCAATTAGCATGGCTTTAAACTCTACACATGTTTCTCCTTCTGCTCTAAAATGAGACAGAAGAAGAAGAAAAACACCCTCAGTTCAGTCTCCATAATAAACAAATAGGCCAGGGAAAATACCAACTTATGTTGATAATGTGAGTTGTATTTTTTTTACAAAAAGCAAAGGAAATATCAGGCAGAAAGCTACCTTAAAATTCATATGTAATAGGAGATCCTATAAACATAGAACTAGTACATAACAAGAAATAAACAGTACAACCTACCCAGACTTAAAGTTTTAACAATATAAGGATATTCTCAGAAGTAATAGCCAGTTATTATGTCATCTACAGTGTACAAAACATTTTAGTTCATAACTTTAAATTCATCTACTTCCAAGATTATTCAAGTTGATCCTTCTATTGCTAAAAACTGACAAATATACATTAAATATTATGATCCTCATTTATTTTTTTTTAATTTTATTTATTTTTAGAAAGAGGGGAAGGGAGGGAGACAAACATCAATGTGCAAGTGACACATCAATTGGTTGCCTCTTGTACTCCCCCAACTGAGGACCTGGCTTGCAACCAAGGCATGTGCCCTGACTGGGAAATGAACAAAATCTTTTAGTGCACAGGTGGCACTCAATCCACTGAGCCACACTAGCCAGGGCTGATCCTCATTTCTTAACAGATTAAAAACCATGTAAATCACATTTCATGCAATACTATAAAAATAACTCTAACTTCATGAACAAGTGTGAGTTATATTTCAAGAAAATACAGTAACTATTGTTAGCTGCTATTTAAAAATGCAAATAAAAAGTACTAATGCCTTTTTATTTTCCTTTCTATTCCATTAGGATGAATTAATACCTGCAGATGAAAGAGAGAAAAGCAAAAAAGTTAAAACTGTGCTTAAACAAAATCAGTTTTATTGGCTGTCTAAATATCATGCATGAACTTACTAGATGAACAACAGAAAAATAATAATGCCACTAATCAGGAAAATGCTTCATAATAAATTTGGAAGGCCTACAATGTTTCATTCAAAATATAAATGAACATTTATGGTGTGTCTTGATGATGATAAATACAACTGAGTTTAAAACACAGAGAAAATAAAGTCAGTGGTTATCTCTCTAGGACCCAACAATGTTTCCTTGACTACTGTTGATACCAGAGTGACCACATCTGTATACTCAGTGCACTAAACTACATACACACAATTCATTTCCTTGCTCCAAATACATTAAACAAAAGTGAAAATTTCAAAAAGCTTCTAAATGTCAATTAATGATACCCTGAATGTTCAGTAATTTAACTTTTCATTTTTGGAGTAGTAAATGTTAGATATCTGAAAGTGTCTCATTTTAATAAAATGACTTGCAGAGATACAGGTAATCTGAAAAGAATCTAATAACTTTAAAACAGCTACATATGAATGTCCTCCATCTGCCAGGGCTTTTTGTGTGGCTATTTTAAAGTTCTTAGACATGTATGTAATAATGTTGTTTTACAAGATCAAAATAGTGTAAAAAAACATTAAAGTAAAAATAAGTTTTTAATGTCAATTACCAAGAATTAAATAAGTTGAGGTGTCATAACATCTACACTTTTCTCACATGAGCAGCTGTGTGTGTTCCTCTTTTTCTTCCACATCTGTCTATTGTGCATTCATTTACTTCCCACCATCCTGGTGCAGATTTAGAATAGTCCCCTTCTCAATTCCCCCTTTTTATCTTTTCTGAAGTTCCAATCTCTGCAAGGGAGGAAAGAGACTCTCAAAGGCCCCAGAAGCTCCAGGCTACACGTGGGAGTGAGTTTACTCTGGGCAATACAAACAGCTAAGCCATCCAAGAAGAAAGGCACAAAGGAGCTGAAGGTAAAGGTCACACATCTGCCCAACTACAAAAAGCTCTGCTTTCCTGCACAGCATCTGGGCCTAATCTTTCCCCATTTCAGGGATTCACTTTTTCCTGGCCAAGTTACTTCCCTTACACTGAGAACAGTCTTAAAGCTCTAGGAGACTGAGCTAGGAGTCTGAGGAACTAGGAGACTGAGACAAGAGGAGTCCTAGTTCCAGGATTGAACTAGAGAAGGATATATCCTTGATGATCAGAGCTAAAACTTTGGTTTGTAGAACTGCTCCTACAAATATGGTGGTTCCATACTTCCTAGTCTAGCATAGCCATAACAATTCTATATTTGGCATGTACTTTAAATTACACTGTTTTTTGTAGGCTGCCTAGGGAATGAACCATCCAAAATAACACTGCTTTTAGAAGAAAATGCAAGTTAAACACATAATTTTTAGAAATTTAGACTAGAACTCAGTTTGCCTGTATTATAGTTCTTATAAAACCCTAGATAGGTAGAAGAGAAAACACTACTTACTTTACCCAAAGTGAAAACCAAGATATTGCTCCCTCAATATAGACTAATGGGTTTTATAAAGCAGTATTACCGATACTGGGGATTTCGTGCCCAGACTCCAGTTCCAATGGAGGCTCCAACGATGACCATTAACTTCCACAGCCATATTGGTGCAAAGACAGCCCAGTAACTCCACTGAATGATGCCATCCAGACGAAGGGCCAGTAGCACAGAGAACAGCAGCAGACAGGCATAGATGAGGAATTTACTAGGAGAAAAGTAAAATAATTAAAGAGGATTCACATTTATAAATATGTGATACTCAAATGGGGAATAATAACAGCAGTATTTTTTAGACATGAAAATAGTTACTAATTCAACAACAGTTTACTAAAAAGTTCTATGTTACATACTTTGTTAGAGGATAAGAGAAACATAAAGAAGACTGAAATCAGTTCCCTGCTTTCCAGGGTTTTCTGTAGGAGGGCATCCACACAGAAACATATAATTATAACATGACATGTGCCATAATGGCACTATGGAGTAGGGTGTAATGGGAGCCCATCACGGTAAATATGGGGCACCAGGAAGGACAGAGGTGATGACCCTGGAACTGGTTCCAGAGGAAACATGGAAAACTGCCAGGCCAGAAAGAATGTGAGATGAGGATGCATTCCAAGCAGAAGGAACTAGCCATATCAAGACATGGAGACTGAAAAAGGTTGACACGTTCAGGATATGGTCAAGTTCTATCACTAATTATTTGATTCTTTTTTTTTAAAGGCTGCCATTTGGCCCTGGCTGGTGTGGCTCAGTGGATTGAGTGCTGGCCTGTGAAACAAAGAGTCTCTGATTAGATTCCAAGTCTAGGGCACATTCCTGGGTTGCGGGCCAGGTCCCCAGAAGGGGTGCATGAGAAGTAACCACACATTATTGTTTCCCTCTCTCTTTTCCCCTCCCCCAAAATGAATAAAAATAAAATATTAAAAAAAAATAAAAGGCTGCCATCTGTCCTGTTCATATACAGTCACATTTTAGTACACGTACTATACTTTTCATGACTGAATAAATTTCTCTCCATGTCTCCCTCTTTCCACATGGAGAGGACTTCCTAAGAGTATATCCTTAAAATATTAATTAGAAATTACATTGTTTCCCTGGCTGGTGTAGCTCAATGGATTGAGTGCCAGCCTGCAAACCAAAGGGTCGCTGGTTCAATCCCCAGTTAGGGCACATGCCTGAGTTGCAGGCTAGGTCCCCAGTAGGGGGTGCACTAGAGGCAACCACACACTGATGTTTCTCTCCCTCTCTTTCTCCCTCCCTTCCCCTCTTCCTAAAATTAAATAAGTAAAATCTTTTTTTTTAAAGGAAGAAATTTCCCTAGCTGGTGTGGTTCAGTGGATTGAGTGCGGGCCCGTGAACCAAACAACCACGGTTCGATTCCCAGTCAGGCCATATGCCTCAGTTGCAGGCCAGATCCCAGCAAGGGACGCACAAGAGGCAACCATACATTGATATTTCTCTCCCTTTCTCCTTCCTTTCTCCTCTAAAGATAAATATATAAAATCTTTTTTAAAAAGGAAGAAATTACATTGTTGAGAATTTCTACCTCCACTTTTTTTTTGTAATAAGAAGAATGGAGTCTCCTTCCCACCCTAAACAAAAAATTGGACAAAATAGATGAAACAACAATTTTTATTTAATTTTTAAAAAAATTTAAACAATATTTTATTCATTATGCCATTACAGTTGTTCTATTTACCCCCTTCATTCCCCTCCACCCTGCACACCCCCTCCCCCCATCATTCCCCCCCTTTAGTTTATGACCACGTGTCTCAAGTTCTTTAGATTCTATATTTCCCATACTATTCTTTCCCTCTGCCCTATTTTCTACCTATCATCTATGCTACTTATTTTCTGAACCTTCTCCCCCCTTCTCCTCAACCCACTCCCCTGTTGCTAACCCTCCATGTGATCTTCATTTCTATGGTTCACTCCTGTTCTAGCTGTCCTCTTAATTTGCTTTTGTTTTAGGTGTGGTTGTTAATAACTGTGAGTTTGCTGGCCTTTCACTGTCCATATTTTTTATCTTCTTTTTCTTAGATAAGTCCCTTTAACATTTCATATAATAAGGGCTTGGTGATGATGAACTCCTTGAATTTGATCTTATCTGAGAAGCACTTTATCTGTCTTTCCATTCTAAATGAAAGCTTTGCTGGATAGAGCAATCTTGGTTGTAGGTCTTTGGTTTCCATGACTTGGAATACTTCTTTCCAGACCCTTCTTGCCTGGAAGGTCTCTTTTGAGAAATCCGCTGACAGTCTGATGGGAACTCCTTTGTAGGTGACTGTCCCCTTATCTCTTGCTGCTTCTAGGATTCTCTCCTTCATTTTAATTTTGGCTAATACAATGATGATGTGCCTTGGTGTGTTCCTTCTTGGGTCCACCTTCTTTGGGACTTCTCTGAGCTTCCTGGATTTCCTGGAATTTTATTTCCTTTGCCAGATTGGGGAAGTTCTCCTTTATTATTTGTTCAAATAAGTTTTCCACTGGTGGCTGTTCCTCTTCCCCTTCTGGTACCCCTATAATTCAGATGTTGGAATGTTTAAAGATGTCCTGAAGGTTCCTAAGCCTCTCCTCATTTTTTTTTTGAATTCTTATTTCTTTATATTTTTCTGTTTGGTCACTTTTTTCTTCCTTCTGGTTCACTCCCTTGATTTGAGTCCCAGTTTCCTTTCCATTACTATTGGTTTCCTGTGCATTTCCCTTCATTCCAATTAGTTTAGCCTTCATATGTTCCTCTAATTTGTGACTAAAATCAACCAGTTCTGTGAGCATCCTGATCACCAGTGTTTTGAACTGTGCATCTGAACGTTTGGCTATGTCTTCATTGCTTAGAGTTATGGGCTCTGGGGCTTTGAGTTCTTCTTGAGCCATAATGTTTTGCTCTGTCCCTGCCTGTTATGTATGAGGAGCAGAGCCTAAGGTATTCAGCAGGGCAGGGCCACCCAGGTCACTGGTTTGTGATGCTGTATGTCGGGGCGGGGTCAGAGAACAGCCACCCAGGTCGCTGGTTTGTGACGCTGTAGGTGGGGGTGGGGTCAGAGAGGGTCAATGCTGGTCCCCTCTGCCGCTTACAGCCGCTGGGGCCTGCGTGGTCTGTCTCACTGCTTTCTCCTTCCCCGGTTTATTTGCAAGGGAATGTGTGACCGTGGTCAGAATTCCCCCTTGCACCCTCAGTGTGTCCACCCACTGCTACTCCATACCTGGGATCTGCCCACGGCTGCCTGTGTGCCTGGGTCGCGCACCCGAGTTGGTCTGGTGGATCTTTCCTGCCCGACCCCGCTCTGCTGCTGGTTCTGCCACTGGCTCTGCCCCTCTTACTGGTTTGGCTGAATGGTTAGTTGTTGTCAGACTTTTGTATAGTTCAATTTTCTGTGGTTTAGCTGCGTTTTTGTTGCTAAAACTTTGTTGTTTTTAAACTTGGTTATGCAAGGAGGCACAATGTCTCCACCTACGCCTCCATCTTGGTGGAAGTCCTCTATTAAAAAAATTTTTTTTAAGACTTTATTTATTTATCTTTAGAGGGGAAGGGGGAAGGAGAGAGGGAGAGAAGCATCAATGTATGGTTGCCTTTTTGTGTGTCCCCTGCTGGGAACTGGCCTGCAGGGAACAAGCCTGCAACCCAGGCATGTGCCCTGACTGGGAATTGAACCATGATTGTCTGGTTCGCAGGCCCGCGCTCAATCCACTGAGCTACACCAGCCAGGGCCTAAAAAAATTTTTAATTATTTTATTTATTTATTTTTAGAGACATGGGAAGGGAAGGAGAAAGAGAAGAAGAGAAACATCGATGTGTAGTTGCCTCTCTCATACCCCCCACTGAGGATCTGGCCTGCACCCCAAGCATGCACCCTGACTGGGAATCAACTGGTGACCCTTTGTTTCACAGGCCTGCACTCAGGGCTGAAACAACAATTTTCAGATGTTGGACAACAAGCAGCGAAGGACCATGATGGCAGAAGAAAAAGGAAAACAAAGAAGGTAAACTCTGTTATTGTCTCAGCTTACTGACTAGAGGCTCTTTCCAGGCTGTAGCAAGAAATTAATTAAACCCCAACTCTGTCAACAATTACATTAAATGTAAATTATATAAATACCAATTAAAAGTCAAAGATTGTCAGATTGGATTTTAAAAGCAAGATAACTGTATTCTACCTATAAGAAACCCACTTTATCTACCTATAAACTCAAAGACGGAATAAAAGTAAAAGGACAGAAAAAGTTTTCAAGAAAACACTAATTAAAAGAGAGTTGGAATGAACCCTGGCTGGTGGTATGACTCAGTAGACTGAGCACTGGCCTGTGAAGCAAAGGGTTGGTGGTTCAATTCCCAGTCAGGGCACATGCCTGGGTTGTGGGCCAGGTCCCCAGTAGGGCAGGTGAGAGGGAACCACACATTGATGTTTCTCTCCCTCTTTTTCTTCCTTCCTTCCTCTCTTTCTAAAATAAATAAATAAAATCTTTTTAACAAGAAAGTTGGAATGACTATATTAATATCTATTTTATGTTCTATTGCTGCTGTAACAAATTACCAAAAAATTGGAAGCTTAAAATAACAAAAAGTATTATCTTATAGTTCTAAATGTCAGAAGTCCAGACAGGCTTAGTTGGTTTTTCTGTTCAGTTGCATAAGGCTGAAATCAAGATATTAGTTGGCTGGGCTCTTTTTTGGGAGACTCTGGGAAGGATCTGCTTCATTCAGGTTGTTGGCATTCTGGTTTCTTGTGGTTCTAGGACTGAGATCCCAGGTTTTCTGTGGCTGTCAGGTGGGGGCCACCCTTAGATCCTAGGAGTCTCTCTCCGCTCCCTACACATAGGACTTTACATCTCAAAACCAGCAACAGCATATCACATCTCTTTCATGCTTGGAATTCTGACCTTTCCTTCTGCCCTATTGCTCCTGCTCCCTGAGAAAGCTCTGTGCTTTTAAGAGCTCATGTGATTATATTAGGTCCACCTGGATAATCCAAGATACTATTCCTTCCTTATCTTTAAGTCCATAGCTGTGGTAGGCATAATTCAAAAGATGTTCCCTAAAATTCCTGTTCTCTGGTTATTCAATCAATCACAAATCTAGGTACTACCATGAAAAAAGTTTGCATACAGAATTATGGTTACTAATCACCCGACCTTAAAACAGGGAGATTATACAGATTATCCAGGTGAATCCAGTGAAATTATATGAGCCCGTAAAAGCAAAACGCTGCATATAAGTAAGTCAGAGAGATGTTGCAGGGAGGAGATATGAGACAGAAGGGGAAGATAGATTTCAACATGAGAAGGACATGGCCTGCCTTGGCTGGCTTTGAAGTCAGAGGAAGGGGTCCATGAAGCACGGAATGCAGACAAACTCCAGAAGCTGAGAATGACTCTTGGTTGACAGATATGAAGGAAATGATGTCCTCAGCCCTATAACCACAAGGAGCTAAATTCTGACAACAACTTGAATGAGTCTGGAAATAGACCAATCAATCCCCATACCTTCGAGACAGGAATGCAGTTCAGCCGTCAGTTAATACTATTGAAAGGTTCTGTGACTTCAAGCAAAATGACATAAATGAAACCAATTTTACCATAGGTTAAATGATATAAACAAGAGTTAAGGTCTTACGGCACCTCATCAGTGTTATAATAAAATGATTTTCTTCAAGGACCTGCTGTACAGCCCTCATGATATCTTTTTTTAATATATTTTATTGATTATGCCATTACAGTTGTCCCATTTCCCCCCTTCATTCCCCTCCACCCTGCACACCCCCATTCCCCCTTTAGTTCATGTCCATGTGTCACAAGTTCTTTAGCTTCTACATTGCCCATACTATCCTTGCCCTCCCCCTGTCTATTTTCTACCTACCATCTATGCTACTGATTTTCTGTACCTTCTCCCCCTTCTCCTCCTCCCACTCCCCTGTTGCTAACCCTCCATGTGATCTCCATTTCTATGGTTCTGATCCTGATCTAGCTGTACTCTTAGTTTGCTTTTGTTTTAGGTGTGGTTGTTAATAACTGTGACTTTGCTGTCCTTTCACTGCTCATCTTTTTTATCTTCTTTTTCTTAGATAAGTCCCTTTAACATTTCATATAATAAGGCCTTGGTGATGATGAACTCCTTGAACTTGACCTTATCTGGGAAGCACTTTATCTGCCCTTCCATTCTAAATGAAAGCTTTGCTGGATAGATCAATCTTGGATGTAGGTTTTTGGATTTCATGACTTGGAATACTTCTTTCCAGCCTGTTCTTGCCTGTAAGGTCTCTTTTGAGAAATCAGCTGACAGTCTGATGGGAACCCCTTTGTAGGTGACCCCTTATGTCTTGCTGCTTCTAGAATTCCCTCCTTCATTTTAATTTGGTGTAATGTAATTATGATGTGTCTTGGTGTGTTCCTCCTTGGGTCCACTTTCTTTGGCACTCTCTGAGCTTCCTAGACTTCCTGGAAGTCTATTGCCTTTGCCAGATTGGGGAAGTTCTCCTTTATTATTTGTTCAAATAAGTTTTCCACTTGTTGCTCTTCCTCTTCCCCTTCTGGTACCCCTATAATTCAGATGTTGGAATGTTTAAAGATGTCCTGGAGGTTCCTAAACCCCTCCTCATTTTTTGGAATTCTCATTTCTTCATTCATTTCTGGTTGGATGTTTCTTCCTTCTGGTCCACTCCATGAATTTGAGTCCCAGTTTCCTTTCCATCACTATTGGTTCCCTGTGCATTTTCCTTCATTTCACTTAGTGTAACCTTCATTTTTTCTTCTAATTTGTGACTAAAATCAACCAGTTCTGTGATCATCCTGATCACCAGTGTTTTGAACTGTGCATCCAATAGGTTGGCTATCTCTTGGTTGCTTAGAAGTATTGGCTCTGGGGCTTTGATTTGTTCTTCTGCTTGAGCCATAATATTTTGGTCTGTTCTCACCTGTTATATATGAGGGGCAAAAACTTAGGTGTTCACTGGGGCAGGTCAATCCAGTTGCTGGGTTGTCACTGAGGGCGGGGTCAGAGAAGGAGATATGGCATTTGTTCCACTCTCTCTCAGATTTTGGTCCCCTCTGCCACTTCCCACAAGCAAATTGGGCACTTCTGGTGCTGGTTCCCGGGGGGGGGGTTGGATTGTGTACATTCTAGGACCCTGTGGATCTCTCCAATGAACTCTCCAGTCAGTCTGGGAGTCTCTCCCAGCACCTCAACCCCAGAAAGTTTTTTTCAATCGGTGCTTTTAGGCTTTATTTTCCGGCACTGGGGCCCTGTATTGTGTGTACTGTCTCACTGTCCATTTTTTCACCTGGTTTATCTGTGCATGGATGTATGACCATAGTCAGCCAGCTGCCTTGTGCCCTCATTGGGTCTGCCCACTGCCACCCCACGCCTGTGATCTACCAACCACCGCCTGCACCCTTGTGTTTGTCTGACAGCCAACGCTTTTCCCTGCTGCGACCCCTCTCCACTGGCCACCTACTCCGCCCCTCTTACCGGTCTGGATCAATGGTTTGTTGTTGTTGGACTTCCGTACAGTTCAATTTTCTGTGTTTTGTTTGTGTTTGTGTTTCTAAATCTTTGTTGTCCTTAAATTTGGTTGTACAAGGAGGTACAGTATTTCCACCTATTCCTCCATCTTTCCTGGAAGTGTAACCCTCCTGATATCTTGATTTTAACTTTGTGAGACTCTAAACAGAAGATCCAACTAAATCCAAGGGTATCCAACCTGCAACATGCAGGCCGCATGTGGTCTAGGATAGCTATGAATATGTTCCAACACAAAATTGTAAATTTAGTTAAAACCTTTTTTTTTCGCTCATCAGTTTTTGTTACTGTTTGTGTATTTAATGTGTGCTCCAAGACAACTCTTCTCCCAGTGTGGCCCAGAGACACCAAAACATTGATATTAAAGCCATGCTGTACCTGTACTTCTGACCTACAAAACTGTGAGATAATAAGTTTGTGTAGTTTTAAGATACTAAATCTGTGGTAATTTCTTCTGGAAGCAATAGAAATTAATACTGTAAAATTAAATACATCTACAAAGTCTCCTTTATCGGGTAACATAAGATATCCATAGGTTCCAGGGCTTAGGGCCTGGACATCTTCAGAAACACATTCTACCTATCACAATATGAGATAAGGCATATTTTTAAATAAAGAAAATTACTAGATATAAACAGAAGCAGTTCATAATGATAAAGAAGTCAATTTGTCAAAGAGGATCTAACAACTGTAAATATTTCTGTAACTAATGACAAAACTTCAAAATACATATAGAAAATATTAATATTTAAAATGTTAAGTATAAATAAACTCCACAATTATTTTTGGAATGTAACTTTTCTCTCAGTAGTTTGTAGAATACACAGAAAATTATTAAGGTTATACAAGATAGTAATAACACTATCAACCAACACAACCTAATTGATATTGGTAAAGCATTCCTTCCAATACAAGCAAAATACAAATTCCTCCCAAGTGCACATGGAAAATTGACCAAGACAGATAAACTCTGGGCTATAAAACAAGCCTCAACAAAGTTAAAAGAATTGAAATCATACAAAGTAAATACCTAAGCACAATGAAATAAAACTGAAAACCAATAAAAATGAAATAGGGAAATTCTCAAAATACTTGTAAATTAAACAACACTTTTTGAATCATTCATAGGCAAAAGAAAAAAGACACAAGGAAAATTAGAAAAATTCTGGACTAAATGAAAGTGAAAATACAATATACCAAAATTTGTGAGATGCAGCTAAAGCAATATTTAAGGAAATTTACAGCATCAAATATTTGCATCAGAAAAGATCTGAAGTCAATGATCTAATATCTGCTTTAAGAAACTAGGAAGAGAAGGAAACTTTAAAAATGTAAATGTTTCAATATCTCCTTCCTTCAATATATAAAGAAGGAAGGAAATAACAAATATATGCACACATGTCAATAAAATACAGAGAAGGACATTAGAAAATATCTATTAAACTAAAAACTGATTATTTTCAAAGATCAAGAAATTTGGTAAACCTATAGCCATAATGATCAAGAAAAGATAATAGACATAAATTACTAATATCATGAATGAAAGCAGAGACATCACTGAGAGTCCTACAAACATTTCAGGGATTACAAGAGTACATTATGAACAAATTTATGCAAGTAAATTTTTTGAAAGAGATTATCAAAGCTCACACAAGAAAAAATAAATACTTTCATATCCCTATTGCTATTAAAGGAACTAAAACTGTAGTTAAAAGCCTTTTAACAAAGAAATAAAGAACAAACTGATGATAACCTGAGAGGGAAGGGATAATAGGGGAAGGGCCATCAAGGAACATGCTATGGGCACATGGACAAAGCCAAAGCAGGTAGGTTTGTGGGTGGGAGGCAGGGGCGGGTGGGGCAGGGGGCCATGGTGGGGTGAAAATAGAGACAACTCTACTTGAACAACAATAAAAATAAATTCATTAAAAATAAATAAATAAATAAAATCACAATTATATCTCACCCCCCCCAAAAAAAAAGAATGTCAGGTACTGACAAAATCTACCAAACATATAAGGAAGAAATGGCACCATTTTTCACTAACTCTTGCCAGAAAGATGAGGAAACATTTTGCATTTTTTTTGAGGCCAGCATTATCCTCATTCCAAACCTGACCAAAAAATAAGACTACAAACCAGTATCCTTCATGAACATAGAGAGATGCAAAAAAAAAACCAAACCCCACAAAAACTTTAAAAATTAGCAAGTTGAATCCAGCAATATATAAAAAAGGATATTACATACAATCAAGTGTGGTTTCAGCCAAGATTGCAAGATTGGCTTACCATTTAAAATTAATTAAAATTCACTGTATTGACAGAATCAAAAAGAAAAAAAATTGTGATAATCACAATAGCTCCAGAAAAAACATTTGACATAATTCACTACCCACTTGAAATAAAAGTTCTAAACAAATTAGGAACAGAAGAGTATCTATTAAAAACCCCACAGCTATAATGCTTAATAGTGAAAGACTTAACACTTTCTCCCTAAGACTGTAAACATGACAAATGTGTCCACTTCAATATATCTATTCAACATTGTACTGGAGGTCCTAGACACAATGGTAAAAAAGAGAAAGAAAGAAAAGGAATAAACATTTGAAAAGAAGGAATGGATTTGTTATTTGCTGACAACATGACTTTCTACGTAGAAAATCATATCATCTAACAAAATAGTTACTAAATCTAATAAGTGAATTAGACAAAATTGCAGAGTACAAAGAAAATGTACCAAAAATATAACTGCATTTTATATGCTAGCAATGAAACACTGAATATTAAAAATTTTAAACTATAATTTACTGAAACTTTCCTATGAATCTAAAATTATCCTAAAAATAAAACATGTCTCAATTTATATATTATGACTTAAAAACATAGAGGTAAATACCAGAAGAGACACCTAAAAAAGACTTAAAATTATCGCTCCTCAGAAGTAAGGTTATTCAGGAGACCGTTGGGTTTTCTTTTTTTTTTTTAGCTTTTAATTTTATTTGTGTTTTCCAATTGTAATAATAATTTGATAGAAAAAAGTTTATGAAAAAATGCAATTTACAACACCATGAAAATATGAAATATTTAAAGATAAATGTAACAAAATATGCACAGACTTGTACACTGAAATCTACCAAACTACCAAGAAAAATTAAAGATAAAAATAAATGGAGAGATATATGTTTGTAGATTTAAAAATTCAACATTGTTAAGATTTACATCTTCTATGTATTAGTTTCCTATGGTTGCTATAAAAAATTACCAATTTGGTGGCTTAAAACAACATATATTTATTCTCTTATAGTTCTGGAGATCCAAAATGGGTTTTACTCAGTTATAACTAAGGTGTTAGCAGAGCCCTGATCCCTCCAGAGACTAGGGGAGAATCCATTTCTTTCTTTTTCCAGTTTCTTTTTTATAAGATTTTATTTATTTATTGTTAGAGAAAAGAAGGGAGGGATAAAGAGAGGGAGAGAGACACCAATGTGTGGTTGCCTCTCATGCACCCACTACTGGAGACCTGGCCTGTAACCCAGGCATGTGCCCTGGCTGGGAATTGAACCGGTGACCCTTTGGTTCTCATGCCAGCACTCAATCCACTAAGGCACATCAGCCAGGGCACTTTTTTCTATTTCTAGAGCTGCATTTCTTGCAATCCTTGGGCCCCTTCCTCCATTACCAAAACCAACCAGTGTAGCATCTTCAAATCATTGTCTCTGCTTCCATCAATTTGCCCCCTCTTAATAGTTTTCATTCTTCCTCCTTCTTATATGGAAATCTGTGACTGCATTTAGGGTCCCCCTGGATAATCCAGGATACTCTTCCATTAAAAGACCTTTAATTTAATCACATCTTATTTATCATCTGTTTGCCATAGAAGGTAATATTCACAGTTCCATGGATTAAGAAGTAGATATCTTTTAGAGTCATTATTTAGCTTACACCACTATGAAATTATTCCAAAGATTCAGTACAATCCCAGTGAAAATCCAGCAGCCTCTTCTATAGAAATTGACATACTGATTCTAAAAGTATATAAATATGCAAAGGACATAAAATGAGCAAAACAATTGTAAGAAAGAACGAAGTTGGAGAAGCTATACTACGTGCTTTTGAGGGTTACTATAAAGCTAAAACAATCAAGACAATGGGAATTAGCATCAGGAGAGACACATAGAGTCCAAAACAGACCCATACACACATGGTTAATTAACTTTTGTCAAAGGTACCAAGGCAACTCAATGGAGAAAGGATTGTGTTTCAACAAATAGCCTTGAAACAACAGGATAAATGGGAAAATACACCTAGACTCTTAACCTTACAGCATATATAAAATATACATGAAATGGATCACCAAATGTAATCACCAAAACTATGAAATGTCTAGAAAACATTGGGAAAATATTTTCCACCTAAGATTAAGCAAAAAGATTCTTAGATGGGATATAAAATTGGAATTCTTGAAAATTACAAATTCCTATTCTTCAAAATACACAATTTAAAAAGTTAAAAACCAAGCCACAAACTAAGAGAACACATTCAGAAACTATATACCTATATTTGAGAAAGTACTCATATCCAGCACATAGAAAGGACTTTTACAACAAAAAAAAGAAAAAGAAAATAAGCTGATAAAATGGCAGAAGAATAAGGGCACTCCATCAAAGAGGTTATACAAAAGGCAAATAAGCACATTAAAAATACTCAATATAAAAAAACAATATTTCCATACAGTAAGGAAGTACAAATGAAAACAACCAGATAAAACTACCTACTCACTATAATGGCTAAAATTAAAATGATTAACTATGACAATTGTTCCCAAGGATGTGGAGCAACTGGAACCCTCATATATTGCTGGTAGGAATTCAAAAACAGTACAGCCACTTTAGAAAATACTTCTGCAGTTTCTTGTAAAATTAAATACATACTTAATGACCCAGTACTCCCATGCCTAGGTATTTACTCAAGAAAAGGAAAATCATGATGTCCAGATGAGACTTGTATTTCAATGTTCAAAGCAGCTTTATAATAGCTACTGGAAAGAACCCAAATGACCATAAACTGGTGAGGAATTAAACCAATTGTGGTTCGTGTGTTCAATGGAGTACTAATTGTTACTAAAAAGGGACAAACTAGGGATGCATGCAACAACATAGTCAAACCTCAAATGTACTATGCTAAATAAAATAACTGATTGAAAACACAAAATATTGTGTAACTCCATTTACTTGACATTCTGGGAAGGCAAAAATGTATTGTAGATACAAAAAATAGATCAGTGTGGTTACAAGTGGGGATGTTTGGGGAAAGATGGGCTACGAAGGGACATGAGGGAAGTTTTTCAACAATGAAATGGTTTTATATCTTTAGGTGGCAGTTATACAAGTATATGGATTTATCAAAACTCATAGGACTGTGTACTAAAAAGGATAAATTTTACTGCATGTAAAATATGCTTTGATAATCCTGGTATATGTTATCTCCCTACACATATGCAACAACATCAACATCTAACATTTACTAGTTGTTTGTGGAATGTGAGGTATTGTGCTGTTTCTCATGCATTATTTTATGTAACCCTCACAGCAACCCTATAATGGAGGAACTTTCACTATCTCCATTTTACAGATGAGGAATGAAAGCTTAGATGTTAACTTGTCCAAGCAACTAGCAGCTCAGAGCTGGGATTCAAATAAAGAGTTGACTCTAAAATCCTTTTAACTGAGTACTATACAATACTGACTTTATATTGATAAGTCAAATTTTTTGGAAAAGCATCCAGATAGATACAAAAGGAGGGACCCCCTAAACACTGGAATTGTCTTCTAGAGGGGAGGCCCCTTGTAGTACAGGCTTCTCCCATAAAGTGTGTGTTCTAGGAACCAATCTGTATCAGTGTAACAGCTGGGATTGTTGTGAGAGGCTGCATTCAGATTCAGTGAATTTTTTTAAGACTCTTTCAATGCATTTGCCCATTTCATAGTGGGTGATTTACAAGTGCACCTGCCCACACTGCTCTGAGTGTTCAGCAGTTTTTGACAAAAAACACATGACCCCAGTGCCACATTCTTCCTATTTACCTGATCTTGCTCTAAGTGATTTTTGTTTATTTGTTTCCCTGAATGAAAAAAGTCCTCAAAGGGAAATATTTTGCTCATGTGGAAGAGGTAAAACAAAAATGGCAGAAGCACTAAAAGGCATCAAAATCAATGAGTTTAAAAACTGTTTTGGGAGACTTCCGCCAAGATGGAGGCATAGGTGGATGTGCCGTGCCTTCTCCCACAGCCAAGATTAGAGAAAACTTAATATTAGCAACAGAAAACACAGCCAGAACACGGAAAATTGAACTTTTCGGAAGTCCGTTAACAACAAATTCTTCAGCCTGACCGGTAAGGCGCGAAACCAGCGGCTGGCGGAGCAGGGTTGCACAGGAAAACTCGGTCAGACACATTCAGGCCCGTGGAATCCAGGCGCAGGGTCAGACCTAGTGAGCGACCCAGCGAGCAACCAGGCGAGCGACCTCGGGGGAGACAGCCGGGCCCGGGGCTGAGTGTTGACTGAGGTCGCGCATTTGTGCGAGGGTGGACAGGCGAGGGAGTGGGCGGTTGGACCGGGCCGGCAGGTCCCCACGGCAAGCGGCTGTGGAGGGCGCCGCCATTTCCCTGCTCTGACCCCACCTCCACATACAGCGTCATAATCCAGCGACTCTGAGTGGCCCGGCCCAGGTGAACCACCTAAGGCACTGCTCCTCTGCACCCAGCTGTGAGAAGCGGCAGAGGGGGTCGCCATTTCCCCGCTCGGGCCACGCCCCCACATACAGCGTCACAACCCAGCGACCTGGGAATCCAAGCCGCCGCTTCTCACACTTAAAGGGCCCGAACAGACCAAGAATGGCGCAGGAGGATCTCAGAGCCCCAGAGCCAATAAATCTAAGCGATGAAGAAATAGCAAAAGTCACAGACGCACAGTTTAAAACATTGGTGATCAGGATCCTCACAGAACTGGTTGATTATACGGACAAATTAGACAAATATATGAAGGCGAAACTAATTGAAATGAATGGAATTGCACAGGACACCAATAGCAATGAAAAGGAAACTGGGACTCAAATCAATGGAGTGGACCAGAAGAAAGCAAATAATGGCCAAACAGAAAAGAGTCAAGAAGCAAGAATTCAAAGAAATGAGGAGAGTCTTAGGAACCTCCAGGACATCTTTAAACGCTCCAACATCCGAATTATAGGGGTACCAGAAGGGGGGAAAGGCACAGCCACCAGTGGAAAACTTATTTGAACAAATAATAAAGGAGAATTTCCCCAATCTGGCAAAGGAAATAAACTTCCAGGAAATCCAGGAAGCTCAGAGAGTCCCAAAGAAGTTGGACCCAAGAAGGAACACACCAAGGCACATCGTAATTACATTAGGCAAGATTAAAATGAAGGAGAGAATCCTAGAAGCAGCAAGAGCTAAGGGGACAGTCACCTACAAAGGAGTCCCCATCAGACTGTCAGCGGATTTCTCAAAAGAGACCTTACAGGCAAGAAGGGGCTGGAAAGAGGTATTCCAAGTCATGAAATCCAAAGACCTACAACCAAGATTGCTCTATCCAGCAAAACTTTCATTTAGAATGGAAGGACAGATAAGGTGCTTCTCAGATAAGATCAAATTCAAGGAGTTCATCATCACCAAGCCCTTATTATATGAAACGTTAAAGGGACTTATCTAAGAAAAAGAAGTTAAAGAAACATGAACAGTGAAAGGACAACAAACTCACAGTTATTAACAACCACACCTAAAACGAAAGCAAACTAAAAGGACAGCTAGATCAGGAGTGGAAACATAGAAATGAAGATCTCAAGGAGGGTTAGCAACAGGGGAGTGGGAGGAGGAGAAGGGGGGAGAAGGTACAGAAAATAAGTAGCATAGACAGTAGATAGAAAATAGATGGGGGGCAAGAATAGCATGGGAAATATAGAATCTAAAGGACTTGAGACACATGGTCATAAACTAAAGGGGGGGTGATGGTGGGGATGGGGGGGTAGGGTGGAGGGGAATAAAGGGGGAATAGAACAACTGTAACAGCATAATCAATAAAAAAAATTAAAAATAAATAAAAAAAATAAAAACTGTTTTGAGCAGTGGAAAAAATGTCCTGATAGGTATATTGCATCAAAAGGAGTGTAGTTTGAAGGTGACTGAAGTTTAAGCATGTAAGAAAAAATACACAATATTTTATTAATAAATTCCAGGGGTTCTTTTTGCAGATTAACAGTGATCTCCAGCAGGGAAGACTAAAGACAGTTCACACATTTTTACCTATAATTGCTGATTTTTCTGCAAGGTGCGTGCACTTTGTATTATATGTATATCTTGTACTATGAAAAACAACATATGGAACTTCAATTGGAAAAAAGGGGGGGTTGTTAGAAGATGTACAAAATTCACATCCAAAGCAAACCTCTAAGAGTGTAACTGCAGTGATCTGGAGCAGTTGCAAATTTCTATATATACAGATTTTTTCTGCCATAGTACTCTACTCTACAAAATCTGGGTAATATGTACCTCATAAAGTGATTATGAATATAAGATAATGAATATGGAAAGTGTTTTACATAAAGCGCTAAGTTAGCGGTTCTCAAAATGTTTTGTATTAGAACTCCTTTACAATCTTAAACATTACTGAGGATCCCAAAGGGCTTTGTTTATATGAGTTATACCTATTGCTATTTACTGTATCAAATTTTAAAACTGTGCCCTGACTGATGTGGCTCAGTGACTTGAACATCATCTCACAGACTGAAAGGTCCATGGTTGAATTCCCAGTCAGGGCACATGCCTGGGTTGTGGGCCAGGTCCCCAGTTGGGGATGTGTGAGAGGCAACTGATTGATGTTGTCTCAAACATTGATGTTTCTCTCCTTCTCTTTCTCCCTACCTTCTCCTCTCAAAAAATTAATAAATAAAATCTTTAAAATTGTCTAAATGCTTATTTTAAATATTTATTAGTTAAAATAATAATAAACACATAAAATAATGCATGTATAATAATTTTAATAAAATCTATTTTCCAAAATTGTTTTTATAGTTTTACAATTTGTAAATGTCTGGCTTCATAAAGAACTTCTAGATTCTAATCTCTATGTCTGCATTCATTCTGTTGCACTGTTGATTTTGTTCAAGCATATAAAAAATCTGGCCTCACAGAGATAAGTAATTAGAAAAGAACAAAATATTTTAATAGGTCTTTCAGATAATGGTAGACATTCTTCTCTGGTAGGACACCAAAACTGAACAAGTGGTAGTTTCTTGAAGATTGACTGTGGTATGAAATCTGAAACCCTATCAATCAATTTATGGAAAATACTGGTTCACTGTGTAATAAAGATCTTTCAATATTGTGTCAAATATTGACACATTTCACTATACAATAGAAAAATAATCACACTAGTTATTATCACAACCCAATTCAGAAATATTTTATGTATTGAAAGGTTCTCAAGCTCACGGTGGTGTATATAATATTTTTAAAATTCTGATTTTTTCTTTGAAAGCTCAAATTTTACCATTTGCAAAAAACACCATCAGTTGTTTTCCTTGAAGTATCAGGTTCATTTGCATTTTCAAGAAAACATCTGTCAAATAACCCAATACAAATAGCCACAGTCCCAGGTAAAAATGGTGTTCCATGAAAACACCAGCTTGTAACTCAGGCACACAAGTGTTTTTCCTTGAGTCAAATACTGTACTTCTGTATACAGCAGAGGGCCTTTTGCATTCTGTCTACCTTGCCACATGGAATATTAAAATATACATATACTCAAGGGTCAAGATTGAATGAGATTGGTATTTTTTCTTGCTTTATTAGGACATTCATAAATGAAGCTGGCTTTTTTTTTGTAACTATAAGCACAATGTGGTAAAGAATCTGAAGATGACTACTACAGTTTCCTCTCACCAACTTGATTTGTGCTCAGGTACCAGCAGTTTACCCATCACTGCTTTTCCACTATCAGTGCAAATGTCAACGCAGAGAGGCAAAGGATGTTTTAGTATTATTACAAAGATAGTTTTGATCTCACAGACCCCTGGAAAGGTTCTCAAGGCCCCCCAGGAGTCTGAGAAAAATAGTTTGATAGCTGCTACATTAAATCCATGTTAGTTATGATTATTAATGCTCAAAGACACAGGGAGGCATTTCCAAACTGAAGAAAGGAAAATGTCAAGATAAGAATGACTTCATCCCTAGACTGTCAAGAAGAAAAGAGGGGATTCACAAGCTAATAGAAATGGAGTGAGCACCAAAATTAGAGAAAGTAGTCAGTTGAGATGATTTTTTTTCTCTCTGAAAGCACAGGGGGAAATTGCAAAATCTACGAAATCAGAATCCAGTCAACCAAATTTGGCTGTATTTATCACCAGAAACAATGACATTAAAAACAGACAGAGTTTTTTAAAAAATGGATAAAAGAATGTGAAGGAATTAGCCAAAGTACATATGCATGGTCCATGGATATGGACAATGGTATGGGGATTACCTGATTTATGGGGTGGGGGGTGCTGGGTGGAGGTGGGAAAACGGGAAAAAACAGGGACAACTGTAATAGCATAAGTAACAAAATACAATAAAAAAGAAAGAAGAAAATTAGGACATTAACAAATGCAAGGACAATAATAAACATAGGATTCATAGGTAAATGAAATAATATGAAGAGGTAAAATTTTTCTAAAAGACTTTATAATAATAGTACAAAATATAATTCCTAATTCAAATACTAGGGTTGGAAAAATAGAAACAGATTGGAATGTCCTGTTAGTTTTCTAAGGCTGCCAATATAAAATTGCCACCTACTTAGCAGCTTAAAAAGCAGAAACTTATTTTCTTTATAGTTCTAGATGTCAAAAATCTGAAATGCGTCTCACTGGGCTAAAATCAAAATGCCACCAAGGCTGTGATCCTTCTGGAAGTGCTAGGGGAGAATGTTTCCATCTCACTTCTAGAGGCTGCTTCATAGCACCTAGGCTCTTGGCCCTTGGCTCCACTTTTAAAGCCAGCAGTGGAGAGTGGAGTCCTCCTTACATTGACTCACTCTGATGTCCTTCTCTTCTTCCTCTTTTCTCCTGTGATTATGGATCCAGCCAGAGGGTCCAAAATGATCTCCCTATTTTCAGGTCAGCTGATTAGCAACCTTCATTTCATCTGCTAACTTAGTTTCTCTTTGCCAGGTAACAGAACAGATTTCCAAGTTTCTAAGGAGTATAATGAGGGCATATTTGGGTGTGCATCATTATTCTGCCTACCACAGGCCAATAATAAGAAAGGTCACTTACTGGATTAAAGAAAATTTAAATCTGTTGCATTTAAGAGTCACACTTGCAACCACTGTCAAAAGTCAAACCAACTATAAGAAAGGAGATGACAAAGATTTATCATGCCTGAGTAAGGAAAGAGAAGCGGTTTACTAGTATTTGATAAATTAAATTTCAAAGCAAAAATAATTAAAATACAAAAGTGACTAATAAGGAAAATATAAATAATGAAAAGCTTACAACATGGCCACAGAATATGAAAACAATCTGACAGTTCTTCTTTTAAGAATATAGAGAGATAGCCCTGGCTGGCGTAGCTCAGTGGATTGAGCGCAGGCCTGCGAACCAGAGTATCGCGGTTTGATTCCCAGTCGGGGCACATGCCTGGGTTGCAGGCCAGTTCCCAGTAGGGGATGCATGAGAGGCAACCATACATTGATATTTCTCTCCCACTCTTTCTCCTTCCCTTCCCCTCTCCCTAAAAATAAATAAATAAAATATTTTTTAAAAAGATGAACACACAAGTAGATAAAAATAGCATCGTTCTGTTGGCAGTGAAACAGTATCATGTATTAGACCACTGGAGTCAGACTGGACTTCGGTTCAGCAATCTTGAAATTTGAGTTCTGCTAAGAAACTTCAGTTCTGCTAAGAAAGCATTCAAAGCCAAGACTCAAACTATAAGAGAAAGTCTATTTAGAAAAAAGTCACAAAAGTCACACAGGTAGAAGAAGTGAGTCATAGCAGACACAGGCTCAGGAAACAAGTTACAGAGGCAAATGAAGGGCCCTTGGATCTTAAGAAAGACAGGGGGTCAAGAAAAACGTGCCTGAGAGTAGGGGGTGGGGAAAGGCACAAGTGTGCTCCATAGAGAGAGCTGCACTGGGTCCTCTGACTACAGGGTAATTTATCTGGAGGTTTCAAGGGACAGTCCCAATAGGATGTTCATCACCTTTCCAGGCGTGTCCTTTCAGGGTCATGGTCTCTACTGATTGGCTGGTGCCAGAGAAGGGGTCATTAGTCATTGCTGCTTGTCTCGATGTCAGCCATGGCATTGCTTGTATGGTTTTGCTTCTTTTCTGGGCCTGGAGCTGAGACACAACTGAGGCTCAGATGTATTTGTTGCAGAGCAGAACCTCACTGTCCTGGGGGCTTAATGCTTAAGGGCTATTATCTGTCCCCCTTGTTCATTCCCCTCTAAGAGAGTCTAACTGGCATCACTAGCAACATGCCAGGAAAAGAAAGGTCACAGGAGGGTCCAAACTGCATGACCAGCAATATGCTAGGGGCAGGGAGATTACTTTGGGGGCAATGTCCTTGTTCTCCTAGTTTTGCCTATTGCTAGGCACCTGGCACTTTCTGCCCTGGTGAACTTCTGCACCTGGCCCATAGTCCTTGCTCTGCTCATGTCTGTCTAACTGCCTACCACAGTCCTATCAAGAGAATTAAGTAGCAGGAGAAAAAAGAATCATAGGGCACTGATAACAATAAACACAAATCTAATTTAAAATGTAAAAAAAAAACTGGTTGAGTGTCTGCAATGTGTGAGATATACAAAGATGATGAAAAAACAGTCTCTTCCCTGAAGATGCTCAAAGACTAATAGGAGCAGAGGGGAATGATCGATCAACAGGTAACTACTGGGTTGGCCAAAAAGTGTTGTTTTTTTTTCCATAAGATGGCTCTACTAGTACTTTGTCTTTAACTTCTTTCAAAACAATTTTGTTATACTGTATTGTCAAAACTGTCATATGAGTATGCATTAAAAAGTTTATCAAAGTTGATGAATATTTGTGTAGCCACTTTAATATTAAATAAAGATGGAGGAAAATAAGCAACATTTTCATCATACTATGCTTCATTATTTCAAGAAAGGTAAAAAATGCAACTGAAATGCAAAAAAAGATTTGTGCAGTGTATGGAGAAGGTGCTGTGACTAATCAAACATGTCAAAACTGGTCTGCTAAGTTTTGTGCTGGAGATTTCTCGCTAAACAATGCTCCATGGTCGGGTAGCCCAGTTGAAGTTGACAGTGATCAAGTAAAGACATTAATTTAAGAACAATCAATGTTATACCATGTAGTAGATAGTTGACATGCTCAAAATATCCAAATCCATAAAGTTATTGATGGAACTGAAAAATGTGTCCTTTATTTTATGGAAAAAACCATATGGACTTTTTTGGCTAAATCAATATACATGCCATTGTAAATTGAGATGTGGAAGATTAATTTCCCTGGGATAGTTGGTGAAGGGAAGTGGGACTGGGGCAGTAGGTTGGGGATAGAGAATTCTAGACAAAGGAGACAAGATTTTTAAAAGTAAGGAGACAATCTTTTGTATCCCAAGAGACTGGAACACATGGAGTACATTCTGTGAATTTTCTCGAGTGGGGTGCTGGGGAAACAGGAGAAAAGGCATCTGAGGAAATAAGAGAAAGGTAGGCTGGGGTAAGAAGGTAGAGAGAAGTTAAACATCAAGGTAAAGTCCTTTGAATTAATTAACAGGCAATAGGACGCCACTGAAGATTTTCTGAGGAAAAGGGTGACAGAAGGTATAGAGGAATGTGTAAGATAGACTATAATTGGTAGAGAATGGAAGCAGAAATTCTACATAATTCATAATAAACTGATAAAAACAGACTGAAAGTGGTCTAACTATATGAGTTTCTTTTCAGCATTCACTTGTTAAGCAGTATAGTAGCATTGAAGAGATTATTTATGAAACTTTGAGTCTCAGGTTCCTCATGAGCAAAATGCAAATAACACACCCTCTACCAGGCAGTGCTGATATAACTGTCAGACAGCAATTATTGCAGGGTGTGGTGTCAAGCAGGCAATACTCAATGAATGTTACTTTTATTTTTTGTTTTAAGTATATTTTATTGATTTTACTATTACAGTTGTCCCAATTTTTTCTCCTATTTTCCCCTTCCTCCCTGCAACCGCCCACCTTTCAGCATTCCCCCTGCCTTAGTTCATGTCCATGGGTTGTATAGCATAAGTTCTTTGGCTTCTCCATTTCCTATACTATTCTCAAACTCTCTCTGTCTATTTGTTCCTATATATTATGCTTCTTATTCCCTCTGCGTTTTCCCCCCATTCTTCGCCTCCACCTTCCCAATGATAACCCTCCTTGTGATCTCCATTTCTGTGATTTAGTTCCTATTCTAGTTGTTTCCTTAGTTTTTGTTTTTGTTTCTTAGGTTCAGTTATTGATAGTTGTGAGTTTGTTGTCATTGTACCATTCATAGTTTTTATCTTTTTCATAGACCAGAGGTGTCAAACTCATTTTCACTGAGTGCCACATCAGCCTCCCAGTTCCCTTCAAAGGACCCATTATAATTTTAGGACTGTATAAATGTTACTACTCCTTAACAGTTAAGCGAGAGCTTGGCTCTGCCACCAGGTGGAAACAAGGTGCCAGGCCAGATAAAACAAAATGGAGGGCTGGATTTGGCCCACCACCCTTGTGTTTGCCACATGTGTCATAGACTAATCCCTTTAACATTTCATATAAGGGATTGGTGATGATGAACTCCTTAACTTGACCTTATCGAGGAAGCACTTTATCTTCCCTTCCATTCTAAATGATAGCTATGCTGGATAGAATAATCTAGGTTGTAGGTCCCTGCCTTTCATGACTTCAAACACTTCTTTCCAGCCTCTTCTTGCCTGTAAGGTTTCTTTTGAGAAATCAGCTGATAACCTATGGGAATGCTTGTAGGTAACTGTCTCCGTTCCTTTTGCTTCTTTTAGGATTCTCTATCTTTAATCTTGGGTAACTTAATTATGATTTACCTTGGTGTGTTCCTTCTTGAGTCCAATTTCTTTGGGATTCTCTGGGCTCCTGGAAGTCTATTTCCTTTCCCAGATTGGGGAAATTTTCCTTCATTATTTGTTCAAGTAAGTTTTCAATTTCTTGCTCTTCTTCTGGCAGCCCTTATGATTAGGATGTTGCAGCATTTGAAGTTGTCCCAGAGGTTCATAAGCCTCTTCTCATTTTTTGAATTTTGTTTCTTCATTCTGTACCAGTTGGATATTTATTTCTTCTTTTTGTGTCCAATCATTGATTTGAGTCCTGGCTTCCTTTCCTCCATTGTTGGTTCCCTGTGTATTTTGCTTTATTTCACTTTGTGTAACCTTTATTTCTTCCTTCATTTTGTGAATGAGCTCAATTCTGTGAACATCCTGATTACTAGTGTTTTGAACTTTGCATCAGATAGGATGTCTAACTCCTCCTTGCTTAGCTCTTTTTCTGGAGTTTTTTTAAGTATTTTTTATTGCTTATGCTATTCCAGTTTTCCCAATTTTTCTCCCTTTATCCCCCCTCCACCCTGCCCCTCCAACCCTCCAGCATTCCCCCTGCTTAGTTCAGGTCAATGGGTTGTACATATAAGTTCTTTCAGTACTCTGTTTCCTATAACATTTTCTATCTCTCCCCATCTATTTTATGCCTACTAACTATACTTCTTCTTCCCTGTACCTTTTCTCCCCCATTCCTCACTCCCCCCTCCACACTGAACTGCCTCTGTGTGATGTCCATTTCTCTGATTCTGTTCCTGTTCTTGATTTTTGCTTACTTTTTGTTCTCATTGTTTTTCTTTTCTTTTAGGTTCATTTATTGATAGTTGTTTGTTGTCATTTTATTGTTCATATGTTTATATTTTTCTTAGATAAGTTCTTTTGATATTTCATATAATAAGGGCTTGGTGAGGATGAACTCCTTAACTTCACCTTATCGAAGAAGCACTTTATCTGCCCTTCCATTCTAAATGAAAGCTTTGCTGGATAGAGTCATCTTGGATGTAGGTCCTTGTCTTTCATGACTTCAAATACTTCTTTCCAGCCCTTTCTTGCCTGTAAGGTTTCTTTTGAGAAATCAGCTGATAGCCTTATGGGCACTCCTTTGTAGGTAACTGTCTCCTTATCTCTTGCTGCTTTTAGGATTTTCTCTTTCTCTTTAATCTTGGGTAACTTAATGATGATGTGCCTTGGTGTGTTCCTCTTTGGGTCCAAATTCTTTGGGACTCTCTGAACTTGCTGGAATTCCTGGAAGTCTATTTCCTTCACCAGAGTGGGTAAGTTTTCCTTCACTATTTGTTCAAATCTGTTTTCAATTTCTTGCTGTTGTTCTCCTTCTGTCACCCCTACAATTCAGATGTTGGAATGTTTCAGGTTGTCCCAGAGAATCCTCAGCCTCTCTCCATTTTTTTTGGATTCTTGTTTCTTTGTTCTGACCCAGCTGGATGTTTATTTCTTCTTTTTGTTCCAAATAGTTGCTCTGATTCCTGGTTTCCTTTTTGTGACTGTTGGTTCCCTGAATATTTTGCTTTATTTCATTTTGGGTATCTTTCATTTCTTGACCAAGCTCAACCAGTTCTGTGAGCATTTTGATTACCAGGGCTTTAAATTTTCTATCAGATAGGTTGGCAATCTCCTCATCATTTTATTTTGAGGTTTTGCTGTGTTCCTTCATTTGGGACTTATTTCTTGTCTTGGCGCACTTGATAGATTGTAAGGGACTGGGGCCTTAAGTATTCACCCAGGCAGGGCAACCCTCTTTGCTGTGCTGCTTATGGAGGAGGGGCCAGAGAGGGAACAATGCACCTTGCATTCTCATCTCTAGCCCACTTTCCAACACACTCTCATGACAGACTGGAACTATCTCTCACCAAGGCAACCCCAGCCTTAGGCCACAGTCAGCTCTGAGTCTCGATTTTCTGCTTAAGTCAGTCCCTCTTGCGCAGCTTTGCCAAGCTCAGCAGTCAGACCCACCTCACAGCAGTTTTTCTGAATTGGCCCACATGGTCCACCCTACCAGTCTGGTTGTTCTAATTGATGTTTTCTTTAATTCCTTTCTTGTTGGAGTTCCATGAAGTTTGATTTTTCTGGTGATTTTGGTTGTTTATTGATTTTATATTGGTTGTTATTCTTTCAGTTGTGCGAGGAAGCAAAGGGTTTCTACCTACACCTCCATCTTGGCCAGAACTCTTTTTCTGGAGTTTTGATGTATTCTTTCATTTTGGCCATATTTCTTTGTCTCAGACACCTGTTATGTGAGGTGTAGAGCCTTAGGTATTCACCAGGGTGGGGCAACCCTCTTGCTATATTGTGGCACTGTCTCTGGGGAAGCATTCAGAGAGGTGAGGCCAATTCCAAATGTTCAGCTCTCATCACACTTTATGGTACTTCTCTCACTTCCCACAAGCAGATTGTGCCCTTTCAGGTCTGATTTGCAGATGGGTGGGTCTGTGTACACTTTAGAACACTGTGGGCCTCTCCAACAGGCTCTTGTGTGAGTCTCCCCCACAGCTGCTTGAAACCCCCACATATTTTTTTACAGCCAGGAGTTTTGAGTCTTTAGTTTCCCATGCTGAAACCCTGGGTTTTGTGCTCTATCTTGTTCCCCCATTGTTCCTCCTGACTTATCTGTGCACAAATGTGGAATCACCCATGAGGCCCATTACCTTGCCTTGTCATGTATCCTTACCACCCTGGCTACTAGTTTCTGGCCCTCCTACCAGTATGGATGAATGTTTCTGTTTTTTTAAAATATTTTAAAGAGACTTTATTTATTTATTTTTAGAGAGAGGGGAAGGGAAGGAGAAAGAAAAGGAGAGAAATATCAGTGTGTGGTTGCCTCTTGTGTGCCCCCGACTGGAGACCTGGCCCACAGTCCAGGCATGTGCCCTAGACTGAGAGTTGAACTGGTGACACTTTGGTTTGCAGGCCAGAGCTCAGTACACTAAGCCACACCAGCCAGGGCTGGACCAATGTTTCTTTAACTCATTGGTTGTTGGACTTTTGTGCAAATAATGTTCTGGCAATTCTGGTTGTTCTTTTGTTTTTAAATTGGTTATTATCATTCTTTTGGTTGTGAAAGGAAGGGAAGTGTTTCTGCCTATGCCTCTATCTTTGCTGGAACTTTTGAATGTTAGTTTTAAATAATGACTAAATCAAGGATGAAATACAACACTATCACACAGTAAAACACTTCTAAAACACAACTGAAACATCAAAACAATTGGACTGCTGCCAAACCAAAACTCAGAGAAAATGTATTTACTTTGAAAGTATAAAATAAAAACAGAAAACAAAGAAAAAAGAGGCAAATGGAAAGTTAAGGCATTGAGTTTCTAAGAAATTTAGGGGAAAAAAACTAAAGGAGTCAAAAAAATAATAAAACTAAAAGTAAAAATAGAAATACAAAAACAGAATTAATAAGTTACACCAGTAGTGGTTCTTTGAAGAAAATAAAGAAACTATTCATTTAATTAAAAAAATTAATACAACTGGAAATTTTAAAACATGTAATTTATATATATATATATGTTTTTAACTGAGGGAAGGGGAAATAGTACCTCAACTATACAAATATATTTGAGAACCAAATAGAAAATAAAAAGCTACATATCAAATAGAATATCCCTAGCCTGACTGGCAAGAAAATATGATGCCGCAATAACACAGTGGTAAGAAAAATATTTGTAAAGATTTTATTTTATTTTTAGAGAGAGGGGAAGAGAGAGAGCAAGAGAGGGAGAAAAACATCAATGTGTGGTTGCTTCTCATGTGCCCCCTACTTGGCACCCTGCCCACAACCCAGACATATGCCCTGACTGGGAATCAAAATGGTGATGCTTTGGTTCGCAAGCCAGCACCCAATCCACTGAGCCACACCAACCGGGGCTAAGAAAATTTATCTTTTTAAAAAATCATGGTAAAAGCCTAAACTACTCTGAGTTACTTTTCAAGAAACATTCAGACCAGAGTCCAAGTACAATACAAAAATGAACTTTGCTTAGTTCTTCACCAACCAGCAAATGGAGGTTCCACTGGATATTCTGGAATCAACTACTACTTCCTGAATTTCACGTTTTCAATTTCACCTTTAAATAAATTTAAAGAGAGCTGAATAAATTTATTCAACTCTCATTTGAATCATCAATGTAAGTGTGTGACCACTAGTAGCATCACATATGTCAAACTACAAAGTTAGTATCCTCTCTGAAATGTATATGGAGCTTTGGCTTGAGGCTCAAACTTCCTTTCTCAACTTGTAGGGAAGGGAAAGGGATTAAGTAAGAGAGGTAAGGAGGAAGAAAATATACCTAGTAAAGAGATGACACTGTGAGTGTAAATGTGTTAATATTTATTTTCTGCAAATCAAAAGAATGCAACTAGACTCTTTTTAGACCCCCTCAATGAAGGCTGCTGGCTTAAATGGCAAAGGCACACTTGCATGTACATGCATGCACACATCCCCGTGAGTGCCTCTGTTTCTAACACTTTAGATAATGACTCCAAATGAAAATGGGTTGACACTCTTCCAAACTATTAAAGGGACTCCACCTATCACACTGAGCAGAACCTTACTGACAAAATTAAATGTCTTTTACATACTCAATGGGCAAAAGCTAAAAGCTTTCTCACTAAGATCAGGAACAAGACAAAGTTGTCCACTTTCACCACTCCTATTCAACATAGTATTGGCAGTCCTAGCCACAGCAATCGGACAAGAAAAGAAAATAAAAGGCATCCAAATTGGAAAGGAGGAAACAAAGTTGTCATTGTTTGCAAATGGCATGATAGTCTACATAGAAAATCCTATAGACTCCACCAAAAACAGCTCAACCTAATAAATGAATTTAGCAAAACAGTGGATACAAAGTCAATATCCAGAAATCAAAGGCATTTTTGTATACCGACAATGAAACAACAGAAGCAGAAATCAATAAAAAAAATCCCATTTGATATAGCAACAAGAAAAATAAAGTACCTAGGAAAAACCTAACCAAGGAGGTAAAAGACTTATGCTCAGAAAACTACACAACACTGAAGGTAGAAATCAAGGAAGACACAAACAAATGGAAGCATGTATCATGTTCCCAGATTGGAGAATTAACATCGTCAAAATGTCCATACTACTCAAAGCAATTTATAGGTTCAACACAATCTCTATTACAGTACCAATGGCATATTTAACATACATAGAATAAACACTTCAAAAATTTATATGGAACCATAAACAACCCTGAATAACTGCAGCAATTTTCAGAAAGAAGAACAAAGTGGGAAGGATCATAATACCTGACATCACACTATTACAAGGCCACTGTAATCAAAAGAGCATAGTAATGGCATAAGAACAAATACATAGACCAATGGAACACAATAGAGAGCCCAGAAATAAATCCAAGTCTCTATGGTCAATCAATATTTGACAAAGGGGACAGCAACATAAAATGGAGTAAAAATAGCCTCTTCAACAAATGGTTTTAGGAGACCTGGACAGATGCATGCAAAAAAAAAAAAGTAACTCGATCACCAACTTACACCATACAAAAAATAAATTCAAGGTGGATAAAAGACTTAAATATAAGTCATAACACCATAAAGCCCTATAGGAAAACATAGACAGGAAAATCTCAGACATTTCAAGCAGCAATATTTTCACTGATATGTCCCTGAGAGCAAGGGTCATAAAGGAAAGAATAAACAACTGGGATCTCATCAAAATAAAAGGCTCCTGCATGGCTAAAGAAAACAGCATTAAAATGAAAAGACAACCAACTGTATGGGAAAATATATTTGCCAATGGTGCCTCGGACAATGGTTTGATCTCCAAATATATAAAGAACTCACATGACTCCACTGCAGGAATACAGATAACCCAATTAAAAAATGGACAAAAGACCTCAACAGAAACTTCTATGAGGAGGACATACAGAGGGCCCAGAGACATATGAAAAGATGCTCAGCATCAATAGCCATCAAAGAGACACAAATTAAAACCACAATGAGATACCACTTCACACCAGTGAGAATCGTCATCATAAACAAAGCAACAAGCAAGTGTTGGAGAGGACATGGAGAAAAGAGAACCCTAGTGCACTGTTGGTAGGAATGCAGATTGGTTCAGCCCCTATGGAAAACAGTATGGAATTTCCTCAGAAAACTCAAAATGGAACTGCCTGTTGAGCCAGTAATTCCACTGCTGGGATTATATCCTAAGAGCCCTGAAACACCAATCCAAAAGAACCTATGCACCCCAATGTTCATAGCAGCACAAGTTACAATAGTCAAGTGCTGGAAGCAACCTAAGTGCCCATCAGCAAATGAGTGGATCAAAAAACTATGGTACATTTACACAATGGAATACTACCCAGCAGAGAGAAAGATGGAGCTCCTACCCTTTATGACAGCATGGATGGAACTGGAGAGCATTATGCTAAGTGAAATAAGCCAGGTGGTGATAGAGAAATACCATATGATCTCACCTGTAAGTGGAATCCAATCAACAAACAATCAAGCAAGCAAAATATAACCAGAGACATTGAAATTAAGAACAATATGAAAGTAACCAGAGGGAGTTGGGAGGGCATATTGGGGGGAAAGGGGAAAGGGTTTTCAGGAACAACTATAAAGGACACATGGACAAATCCAAGGAGGGGTAGAATGAGGAGAGCGAGGTGGAGATGACTGGGATTGGGTGGGGGGAGTGGAGGGGAGTAAATGCAGACAACTGTACTTGAATAGCAGTAAAATAATGTAAACAATTTAATGTCTTTTAGTGGCAATTTGAACTGATTTTTATTAAGATGGAAAATATTTTAAAATATCTAACCAATAGATATAAGAAAGCGCAAAAGCCAAATAAAATCAAGTCACTTATAAGGAGGACTCAAAAAGAGCCCAAGTTGGTGCAAAAGTGTGCAGTAATGCATGAGTCACTCTCTACCTAAGCCTGTCACTCATCAGGTTGCTCATATATCAATAAGTTAAGATGAGGAAAGTAAAAGCCCTGTGTCAATAATCACTTTACCTATTTCATTTGCTAATATTATAAAACAGAATGGTTGTAACAGCTTCATTCAGCAATCATTTTTCTCACTATTAGGTCTTAGCTGACAAAGTACAAATCATCACTTATAAAGAGCCCATCTCCAGAGTTCAAGTCAAGGGTTTTATCTTAAATACTAGTCACATTACACAGGGACGAAGTACAATTAGGCAAGGAAATTGGAAACCCCAAACAATACTGGCAAACTTAACCCCAGAGTCCTAGAAAACCATCTAAAATTCATCCAACCCACTGTCTCTCTCATAAAACTAAGAGTCTCCAGTAGTACATGTCTATTTGTATTCAACATTACTCATCACCACCTCTATTGAATGCCTCAACATCCTGGCCATCAAAGAACTCACAGCTTAAAAAAATGTGTGTAATTGCCAAGTGATGCAAAACATGTTTTTAAAACCAGAAATTATGAATTCAAATGAGATGTGTCTCCTTTAAACAGTCCCCCTGGGAGACAATGCACTAATTCCACTGTATTGCTCAAACCATCTTTAGAGCCTGCCTCCTGGAATCATGAGAGCATGCAGTCTGTTCTTCTGAATATCCTCAATGTTGTCAAATCTTCACCAAGAGGACATTTGATTTTTGGAAATGACCATGTCAGTCAGAGCCAAGTTTAGTGTGATCAAACTAGGTGGGATTATTTGGGTTTAAAAATGATATATTATTATATGACAAAACTGACTTCCTTACATGATTTATAATCTGAATCCAAAGGAAATCAGATTTCCAGAGGAAATTCCAGATATGTAACAAGGCATATGAGCAATGGAATATGTATACATACTGGGTGGGGCAAAAGTAGGTTTACAGTTTTAAGTATATGAATTAGAGTTACTCCTGTATTATTTATTAATTATTATATTAGTTTCCATATGAACAACTATAAATCTACTTTTACTCCCAAATATATATTTATCTTTACCCTACGTAACTTCTTTGCAGGATAATACACATTTGGGTGTATAAATTCTGAATAAGGTTCGCTTTGTTTAATCATTTACAACTCATAAATAAAAGGCTCCTTAGTATATTATAATTACTATGTCATAGGGCAGGGGGCTGTCACTAAATTAGAGAAGTAGTATGGCATTCAGGAAAGAGCACCAGCTTCAGAAGGTGTCCTACTTGTGTCAGATTCCTGACTTGGCTGCTTGCTGTGTGACTTTAGGGAAGTCACAAGCTTTCTAAGACTCTGAAAAATAAGGCTGATATCTAACTCATAGTGTTGTTGTAAAGATTTGAGAAAATGGATATGAAGCACTGACAGTGCCTGGCATGTGGTAGATGCCCCATAATTCACAGCTATTATTAATAACTTCAGTATATCAAAAAAGTTTTCTTACTATAGGTGTTTTGATATGACAGAATGACAGGTGAAAAGACTTTTGGGTGGTAAGCAGTTCATTAACAGAGTTTACATACACTCAGTATTTTTTTAAAAATAATATGTAAATAGTATTTGAAGTAACCGTTAACACTACATACAGTATTTTAAATCACATGTCACCAGCAGTGTTCCCAGCACACTGATCTTTCATCACTGTCTGAACATACCACACTCTCACATGACCCTGTGCCTTTGTATACTTTGTCCCTTCTAAGATGCCTTTCCTACCCCTAGTCTTACAAAACCCTATATTCATATCCTTCAAGATTGAGCTGTGAAACCTTCCAGGCCTGCTCTAGACAGAATTACTGGATCTACCCCCATGTGCTCCCACAGCATTTGGTTCCTGTCTCTGGAATTCCTCATCCTATATTGAATTGTAATTTGTTTCATTTCTGCTGCTTCTTCTGGGCTTGAGCATGAATAGGGACTATATCCCCTTTCTTTTTGTCCTTAAAGCATCTAGCACATTTCTTGGCGCACAGTAGGAACTCAGGAGATATTTGAGTCATGATTGCTTTAAATATAAATACTTTACAAATAGACTGTTAACAATTACCATCAACCACATTTCACTTTTTCCCAATTTCACGTAAGAGACAAGATAACAGACTCCAGAATAACTTTAGAAGTTCCAGCACATGGGAGTTTCTAAACACTACTTATCTCCTCAGTACTCCATGCCCACCAGACAGAATCCCTAGAACAAGGTTCCTCAACCTTTGCCCAAGGCTAGTACACCTGTGGGATGCACCACATTCTGTCAGGAGCTCACTGTGGATGACTCAGAAGACATTGCTGAGTTCTCATTGCCTTGAAGCACTACCTGGCTACCAAGGCCAAAGGTCCTTCTCTGAGCCAGCACCTCCACCAAGATAGCAGAAAATCCCAATGCTCCATGGGGAGGGCAGGGTGCCAGCTTAATGACACCTACTCCCAGATCTCTACCTCCCAGGAACATTTTGGAGTCACAGTTTGCCAATGCTGTATACTTGTAATAGTATGCCAATTCAATGAATACTGCTCCCTAGCTATTAGGAAGCCTTGGGCATTCAAGGAAGAACTTGGTGGGTCCAGTGAATCTGTTTCAGCAAGTCTTAACCTGTGTAACTAAAAAGTTCATGATGAACCAGTTCTATGCCAGATAGAAACAGGCAGAGGATCAGCTGGTAGTCCTATGCAACTCAGCGGTGGCACATATGAATCATTCTCTGTCACTGCAGTTTTTTCTGAGCACTGGCAACAGAGCAGTGGGTTCAGACTCTCACCAAGATAAAAAGGTTGGAAAGGAGATCTGGAGCCATGACCCATGAACTGGGACTCACTAAACCATGACAGTGACTATTTTGGGGACACACTTTACACATACTTTACAAAGCAAAATCAGCCACATTCTGCCATAGTGTCATGGTCTTTCCTATCTCACCAATAGAATGGCTGCATTCTGAAGAAGGGAAAAGGGTGAAAGGAAAGAGAATGAGGCCACAGACCACCAGGAAAGAAGTTATTGAAAGAAGCAGCTCTAGATTTCCATCATAGGTTCTGGAGAGTAATTCATTCATTCATTCCACAAATATTTATTCAGTCAGGTACTATTCCAGGTATGCATAATAAACATAGTCCTGGCCCTGGCCCCGGCCCCATAGGGCTTATAGGAGGAAATTATAGTAGGGGAGACAGGCATTAGTCAAATAAACACACAGACAAATAAGTGCTATGATGGAGGAGTAGAGCATGATACAGAGATTGCATAAACAGGAATCAGTGGACCTGGTCAAGGAAGTCAGAAGAGCTTTCCTTAGCAAGTGACAAGTGAGCTGAGATATCAAAAATAAATAGGAGTTAACTAGGTCAGGAGGAGAAGAGAAGGGAGGAGAAGGAGACGTATCTGGCAAAGAGTACAATATATGCCAAAATCCTGGGGTAGAAGGGAGATGTTCAACTGGGAGCAAAGTAGCAGCAATAATGTTTGAGGCCCTGGCACAAGGTTTCTCCTGTCTAAACCCCCAAGTTTGCTTTCTAGCTGTCTGGAAGGTCCTCTCCATTATAGAACAGACTAAAGAACAATGTCAAAAACTAGGTGTACCTACAAAACATGACACACCACCAACTTAAAAAACAAAATCAGACTTGCCAATATTCCCTGCCACTGTCTTAGTAGTCACCACTGTGAGGTAACACTGTTCACTCCCACTGATTCAGGAAATCGGAACCCTATAAAACAGTTTTAAACTTTTCAGGTACAATGAAAGTGTCGATAAATATGTTGATGAGTACTGTTGATATAAATCTGTTTAGATACCTAATATTTTACTGTAATTTTCATATACCAATATTTGGAAGAAGCTATTAGAAAAATGGTTAAAGATGTTATCTGTGCAGCATTATTTTGCTTTGGAAACTCTCACATGTGAGTTAGATCACTCGATGCAGTTCTTTGTGGCTTATGAATTATCTATCACCTTACAAAATAGTCCTGGAACTTTCTATTTATAAAGCACTTTGCAGTCAATCATTAATTTGGCCTCCCTATCTGCTGGGAGATTATACTCATTCTACAGCTAGAATGGACAGATAAGTGAGTGGGCCAAGGATGCAAAACAATTCAGGCTTGACTTACCTTTATTATCACCCTCACCAAACAATGCAAACACACAAGGCCTGTCCAACTTCAGCACCAATCCTGCCACTCTGCTGACCAGTCCTAACTCCTACAAACAGCAGAGGAAGACGCTGCAGTTTGTTTTCCATTATCTGCTCTCAATAAGGTCCTCTATGCAGAATACCTTCAAGGCCAACAATGATCATAACTACACTATGATTAGAACATTGGTACTCCAGACCCAAATATGAACTTAGTAGTGCTCAAACAGGAACAAGAGCACCTAGGAAGTCACAATGATTCATATCTTAAAATGTCACTGTTCCCAAGGAAACTGAACTCCCAACTCACTCTCTCTCTCTCTCTCTCTCTCTCTGCACCCCCAAGACATCCTTTCTTTCCCAATAACCAGCCCAGACTACTGGGCTCCACCTGGCTCCCACAGTATAATACAGCACAGTGCTGTCAAGCATCTACTTACATGCCCTTCTCTACCCCCAACCAGGGACCTGCCAGCATCTAAAGCACCTGGCATAAGACCTAGCATATAACAGTTTTATTGAATGCATGGCTTCCCACCAGCAAATAAGGGAAATTAGTATGCTCTTCATAAAGTAGTGGAGTTAAGAGATCAATTAGGCCAACTTTTATTTTTCAAATGAGCAGAGAATCTCCTGATAATATATGACCTGGTCTCCAATCCAGGTCTGCTGGCTCAATTTAGTCCTCCAAATATTTCATAAGTGCCTACTATTTGTCAGATATGGTGGGAGGTGCTGGAGATAGTGCGATGAGCAGGAAATGGTCTGCTTCAGGGAGCTCACAGCCTGGGGGATGAAACAGTTACAGAACATTTGGGCAAGTGCAAGGACAAATGCATGACTCCTTAGCCAGTATTCTCTCCACATTGTCCAATGGATATTGCCCAAATGGGAAATATGACAGCAGTATCTACTTCCTGCAAATGAACTTACAGTGAACACATGAGAAAACGCATATGGAAAATTGTAAGGTTCATCCCCAAAGGCATTTATGTAAGGTATTGCCATACCCTGACACGGACTCCAAGGATCCAACGTTTCAGATATCAGTCTGACAAAGAAACAAACAAGGGAGGGATGGGCTTACCTCTAAGGAAAACCTCAAGGGCTGGGAAGATGTGGAGGAAACAGCTGGGGTAGGGGGTAGGTGTGTGCAGGCAAAATGGCCCTGATGTGGGGAATGGATGACAGGTAGCAGCATGTAAGAAGCTGGAATGGAGAGGGGGAAGTTGGGACAGTAATGAGGGAGGTCACGCCAGGAAGAAACAGGTTCCCTCGGGGCCAGGTGGGGGCCTTGGCCGGGAGGTTTTAGACAGCACAGAGGACCAGAAAACTGAAGGTACCAGGTGTGGGAGAAGGAAGCGGGCATGCGCCAAGACCAAATCTAGAGAGTCTCTCTCACCCGCAGGGAGGCTCGGGCAGGCGCCCAGAGGTGCAGGTGCCCGGCCTCCTGCTGCAGGCAGCAACAGCCCGCTGAGCCTTCCTAAAGCCGAGCCTGCGGCGCCTCACCTCGGGTTGAAATCCTGGAAGAGGCCCCTCAGGTTCATGGTGGAGAACTTCACCGCTGCCTCCTCCTCCTCCCCCCGCCCCCCGGCCCCCCGTGCCTCGGAGCTTGCGCTTTAGAGCGAGTCCATAGTGCCCTCGCCAGCCTTGCCTCCCTTGCCACTGCTGCCCCGCTGCTGCTGCCACCGCCGCCACCCAGAGAAACCTGAGTCTCCGCCTCCTCTCCCCTCCCTCAGAGCTTCCGTACAGTGACCGCGCATGTGCACTAGGCCCTGCCCACTGACTGAGGAGAGGCCAAAGTAGCGCTCACCGCCATTCTCTGGCCCTCTCTCCTCACGGTGGGCTGACCAGACTCCGGGTACTAGAGGTTGGTTAAGACCGGGATCTGTGGAAGGGGGTGGACTGCCAAGCGGGGACGCTGACTACGTGCAGGCTTGCAGGGAGGGAGTGGGCTGCTTAGGAGGCCTGCAGTAAGGTCTTCAACGGCACCTGTCACCTTGGTCCACGTTGCCTTCTAGACATTTCCCTTAGTGAGCATTAAGCCTCCTCTGGGAGAGGAGGTAGTGGCCAAGGATAATGCGTTGCATTTGTCAATCTTATCCCAGGTTTCACCTGACAGATCTGTCAACCCAAACTCTCCTCCACTTCCCTCCCAAGGGTCAAGGATATGCTGGCCTTCCCAAACTCAGGTTACCCTGCACAAAAGTCACCTTCCCTCCCAATGGCCTTGCCCTCTTGGGTTGCCTCTCCTTTGGCAACAGATGTATTAACTGGGTGGGGGGAGGGGGCGGTGAACAGTGCCTAAACTGGAAATTTGAAATCATCCTTGCTTTAATAACTTAATTCAAAGACCCCTTGATTTCTGCCTGAACTTTTTGGTCACCTCACATCTGTCCTCTTCCACTACTCCAGACCATATTTAAACTCCCAGATTCATCTTCATTGGGCAAGTCCACATCTTTGATCCCCAATTTTTCTCCTCTGCAAAATAGAGATGATAAAACCTACTTTCCAATCTTGTTGGGAAGATTCCATAATTTACATAACACACTGCCTGATGCATGCTAGGTGCTCAAAGAATGCTGTTGCTATCTGGTGCTCTTTCAGTTGCTTACCTCCTCAAGAAGTCTATTTACTTTTGGAATTGGAGAGCAGGATAAGGTCACAGCAGGTGACTTAGTCTACCCTCTTCACTTCCTTCCAGATGATTCAAGAGTTTTTCATGAGCACAGCAATACCTTAGACATTAGTCTAATATCATGGATAATAGTCATTGTTAGAATACCAGAGTTTCATGAATGGCAATTTTATACAGGTTAGCCCTGGGGCAGCTTAAGAAGATCACAATTGCTATACTCATACTTTGCCATGATGTATCACCTTTCTTCTGAGAACTTGAGAACATTTCACAAGTAGTAATTAGGCCCCCCAAACCCACTGGGAAATAGATATTATATGCAGTGTTTTTAAGGAACAGTAACCTGAATCAAGTTTGTCAGCTGCTGAAGCACCAGGCCCCTGTCCAGAGTTTTTGTTCCACCTCCCGTGCCCATCCTTCAATTAGAGTCAAATGTGTACCCCAGAGGAATTTACCAGTAAACATTTAAATATAGGAGAGAAAACTGAGGCACATAGAAGCTTGTAGAATGTATCCTGAGCCACCCAGTTAGTAAGGGTATAGGAACAAAAATGCAACTTTGGGTTTGGCTGAACCTGAAATCCATATGCTTCTAGAAAGAGGTACTTGATAGTGGCCAGACTGGCCAGCACCATCTTAATTACTGTCGGACTCACCCCAAAAAAGCAGTAAGGAGTGAAATCATCTTCTAAGACATTTGAACAACAGCCACTGTTGCTCTTTCAAGAGTTTTAAAGAGATCAGGCAGGCTGCTCAGAGTCCAGAGCCGCGAGGGCATGTAATACTATGGTGAGATACCGGCGAGTCCCAGAGCTTAACCCACTGCTCTCCAGGCACACAGTTGCCCCAGAGATGAGCAGGTTGCAAGGGGGACTGTTTAGTCCAAGGAGTAGGACACAAGTACACAACAAATTGCCAGTATATTCTCTTGGTCTGACAAACCAAATTTCCAAGGGGAGCGTACAGACCTGTCCATATATGGGAAGAATAGGACTAAATCAAAGTCTCATGTCCCCAATCTCTGAGCAGTATATGTACCTGCACTGCTTCAAATTCACTGCTACTCTCATGGAAAGCAAAGTTGTTCCATGGCTCAATCCCCTGGGCAGGCTAGACATCAGGAACACTGCAAGGCAGCAGTTTCCTGCACAGTGCTCATAGAGCCAGTGCTCTCATGCTTCCACAAGGGGTTTTCTATGGGGCCCTTTTGGATAGAATCTCTGGGTGCTGGGCAACATGACTTTGCCTCTGATTCTATCTTGTGGATGTCCCTTGGCGTCATACCCAGCATCCTGCAACCAGCCCAGCCCTATCCCTGTGTAAAATTCCAATTCAGGGACCAAAGACAGGCTGAGACCTAGGACCAATCACTTGCTACCCAAGGTTCCAGGAGAGCTGACAACAATATTTGCCACAGAAGAGGGCAAGTAGGAGCCAGGCAGGAGGTCAGCCCCTTGCCAAGAAGGCTGGGATTCACAGCAGGCTATAGCTCTGGCTGGGAAATGGGGGCTTTTCAGGGAAGCAGGATCATGGCTGAGACCCATCACACCAACCACTCACGGGGCAGGCTGAGGGCATCTAGAGAATGTCAGAACACTCCTTCTGATGAGCAGCAGAGGTCTTGAGTGCTCTACCCCACCTTGGTCCGGACTGGCTAGGGACCTGGGTGGTGTGCATCTGCACAGAAGCTGATGTACAGTATACTACACCCTGGAAAGGCTTCTCTGAAGGACCTGGGGGATACTTGGGATGTCCCAGCTTCCACAACCCTGAGGTCAATAGCTTCCTTGGGTGAGCACTGTCTTACACCAGTCAGTTTCCTCCAAGAACCAGCTCTCCTGATCCATGCTTTCATCCTGCAGTGACCCACAGGGTTCTGGTCCTGTGATATCTCCCAAGGGTACTCATTTCATGATGTGTCTAGGGTTCTAGCTCACCTCCTGCTGCATCTGCTCCCAAGTTCCTCCCTAGGCCAACCCAGGGAAGTTCATATGAAATCTAGTGGGCCCCCCTCCATCCTCCTCTCCTGAGACTGCTGAATCTCTTCACAGCCTGCATCCTAGGACCCCCAAATCCTCATCTGCTTAGGTTCTTTCCAAATCCTCACTTGACATTGGAGGTGTCTAGGGAAGCACCCTGGTGACCACCTATGCCATCTGCTTCAGGCTTTCACCTGGTCAAACTGCCTGCTTGGGACACTAAAGTGTCAGCTGGCTCTGCGGGTGACTGACAAGGTACACCTGCCACCCTCTCTGCCTCAGCATCAGGCAGCAACACCTCATAATCAGCTGGGCAAGTCCATCAGTTCAATCAAGCATTTGGACATTACAAAGGGAATTATTTGAAAATAGCTCATACTCATAGTGATTAGTCACACATTCACAGGCAATAATAGTTATTTACCAGCAGCTAGGAGACTCACCAAGAAGATACATCATATCCTGCCAGCTCTGCCTGAACCACACTGTACTGAAAAGGGGACTATCAAGGGGACCACACTGTACTTTTCTGGGGACTATCATGTGAAGATAATTGCACATGTACATCATTACCTGGAAATGAGCAGTTGTCTGTGGGAACACAGGCAGAGCAAAGCCCCAGGCTGTGTATGCTGGGGCCAGTGTGGAAATAGAGTGGGTGGTGTGGGCAGCAGTGGTGATGGGGGCAACAGATTGGGCTCCAGAAGGAGGACACGACCATTGCAACAGGGCCAGCTGTCTGCTGACCTTCTTATCATGACATCGCAGCACTGAGTAAGGTGCAGGAGGCATGAATTCTTGCAGCCAGCTTCCAGGGGGCCAGCTCCTCTTTTGAATACCCCCACCCTTGCCCAGGGCCTTAAAGGCACACAATCTGTTATCTCACATGTCAGGGGCAAATGTGCATGACTTAAGGCCATGGATAAGCAAACAGAGTGCTCTGTGTCTGTATTTTCATGGCCTGAGAATAAATCCATGGACCCTGTGACACCTATACAAATGGCTGTGACAATGTTTCTGCTCAAAATTCATTGGCAAAGGGTCATCACACAACCCTTCCTGAGTACAAGAGGCCTGGCAATGTAGTGTTCCCATTTGTTCAGGGAGCCAGGGAAGAGGAAGACAAGGTGAGGATAAGCACTTAACATCTTTCCATTTGACTATTGCATAGTAGGTGCTTATCAAAAGCAGCTGTTATAATCTGTTATGAAAAAAATCCCCTTAATTTCTAGGAGGAATTTCTCAAAAAGTCACATTTCCCTTGAAATTCTCCACCTTTTTCCAGTGCCCCTACTGTGAAGCAGGTGTTTCAAGTCCAAACTCACATCTAATTTTCAAAATATTTTATACATCTCAAAGGGAGGCATCATCCTGTTCACCCCAGAACATCTTTCTGCACTTCACGTTGCAATAATACCTTAAAGTCTTATGGGACTGTGAATTTTCACCTTCCATTCCATGCACTATCACAGTATTCAGCTGTGAGTCTCTGCTGCCTCCCACACTTCTGAACATGCATGAACAAAGAAACTGGTATATATTTAATCTACAGTAGTTGGTATTTATTTCTAGTAAAATTTTGACACCAGACCCTACCAATCTTTCCTCTGAAAATTTGTTTCTCTGATCAGAGATTTTGCAGCTCAATTGGAAACTAAATAGGAAATTATCCAAAATTGCTGCTCATTGTATCTACCTTCTAGAGGATAAATTGTTGCTCTTGGGTGCAGACAATCACCTAGAGGATGCAACTAACCCAAAGCCCCAGAATTTCCAAGACCAACTCCTTTTCTCTTTGCAGCTATCTTTTCATTAAAACTTCCTATTTTCTTTCATTTACTCTCACTAAAATCTAGAACTTGCATACAGTTGTCCAGTTAAACTAAAGGTAACTATAATAAACTGTCATTTCAGTGGAGTCAGCCTTGGATTTCCCAGACCAGAGAGAAAAGTGTCTGTCCAGTAACTTAGGGGCATTGCTTCAAGGATTAAAACCCTAATTTCTGAGGGAAACCTTGCAGATAATGGGGATAAAACTATCACTTTGTTCTTCTTCAGTGTAAAAGAAGCACACGATAGGCACCCTCCTTACCTGCTTCAGGTGGACATTTCTCTCTGGCTTATCCACAATTCAAAAGGAATTTCAGAGCAATTCTCCATTACAGACTTTTATGCCCAAACTGCACCATCTGTGGAGTCTGGCCACTGCCACCACCCAGCTTCATTACATTCAAAGCCTACAGAGGGATTTACAGTTATCCAAAGCCCCAAATTGCCCTGGCTCAGGCCATTTACACTTGAGAGCACTCTCCAGGAGCCCCACTACCTCTCCTCTTCTTTTACTTGTTATGTAGGACCTCATCACATTCCTTATAGAACTGCGGCTCCCACACTATCATTTTATGGGTGGGTAATCCTACTTATCGTAGTGTCCCCACTACTACTAACACAGCATCTTCCAGAGGACAGAGGCTCAGTGACTGTCTAGGGAATGAATGAACCACTGAGCATGGGTTATCTTTATTCACATGAAACATATCTACTTTCTTGAATGAGCCAAGCAAATCCAAGGATACCTATACAGTTTGTTTCATAGAATAACAGCCAGAAGGGATAAGAAGCAAGAATTAACAACTTTTTACTTTTATTTTTCTATTTTTTCACCCAATTGATTGCACTACTGAGTTCTTTCACATTTCCAAGGAAATGCTGTTCTAATGCCACGTTGTTTAAGTCAGGATCACGAACTAGGATGGAGGGTGTCCCAATTTGTGTTACACAGTAGCAAAACTTTTGCTCTTAAAGTGGACAAGTACAAATACATGTGTGATTAATGTAATTTGTAAACTTAGATGTGAAACTTATGAAACCCTTCATTAAAAGAAATGACATTTGAAAAATGCCTGAAGAAAGTAAGGATAAACTTCTGAATTATCATAGGAAACCAAAGATGCTACAGCCCTTATTCCACCAACTCGCCCTAGCCCTCACTACCTAGAATGGTCTTTCTTCTTTTTTTTTTTTTTTTGTAATGTACTGATTCTTTTTATTTTCTGTTTTTCACAAACAAATGTTGAATTTAAGCAAACATATTCTCCACGACTGTTAATTCATATTTAAGTGTATGCAAATATAGAATTCAAGAAGCAACTTTATGTTCACAAAGACTTTTACATGTATCCATCTCAAAGAATGAAGTCTATCCTTTTTGTTTGGGGATTTAATGAGATACATTTACTATTAGATGTTCAAAGACACTGAAATAGAGAACGGGTGGGCAGCCACCAGAGGGGAGAGAGAAGGGAATTTAAGGGGAAACATGGGGAGGGATTTTGAGGAACAAGTATGAAAGACACAGGGATGAGGACTGGGGGGGAAATGGGAGAGAGGGGGGAGACAGGGTGGGGGGGCTGGGATGGGAGAAATAGACAAAAAATGTACTTGAAAAATAACTAAATAAAAATTTTTTAAAAAGGGCGAAAAAAAAGAATGCTTTAAACGTGGAATTAAAATGAAGCAAGTATTAAAATGAAGCAAATTGAAGATTTTAATCAAATTCATTTTCAATTTGATTAAATATATGTTGTTTAGTAGAACTAACATAAATCCTTAAAAATAGTGATAATGATTTAAAATGTTGTCATTATTTTCTATATGTGTGGTATGAGCATAGAATGCTCTTTCTTCAAACACCACATGAAGACTCAGCCTCACTTCCTGCTCCCAGGGAGAAGTTGATGGATGTGGACCTGAAATGTGCCTCGATGCAACTCTGCCTCAGGTCCTTTCATCCTCATTGCTCTCCACTCCTTCACACGAGCATAGAAAGAGACTGGGATCTTCGTTATTGGCCCTTAGAAAATAATCCAGGATTTTCAACTTGCTGGTTCCAATGTGGGCCCTGGGACCCCAGAGGAACATGTAGCATGCTGGATGGCTGCTGGGTACCTGCCGGTACTCCAGGTACTGCTCCTGCACTCCAACTTTGGTGATGAGCTCCCTGGGTTCCCCATAGGTGTAAGACCTCCTTCAGGCATGCACCCCATTCAGTGTTCCCCAGACCTTCTGCTCAGGGGCACAGTCACCCTCTAGGAGGATCAGTCTCAGGAGCATGACCAGGGGGCTGGTCTTGGGTATGATCTGCCCATCACTCACCATCCCATCATAGGTGATGCCTGAGGTGATCAGAACATAGGTGTGATTGCTGGGGTCCACTTCTTTCACATCAATGCCAAAGAGAAGCTGCATGCAATCAGAGGTTACTCTGCAGATCTCAGGGAATTGGTCTTGGTACTCTTTGACAATGCTGCTCAGCATTTCTGCCTTTGTGGTGAGCTCCTTCGCACAATTCTTCAGGAGCTGGAACTCTACCAAGTCAGCCATTTTCAAATGTAGGATATGTTAGAGTGAACACTCAGTATCTTCAAAGACCTCTTTGCTCCTTGGACCATTTTCATCTTAGCCTCTGGAACCCTCATTTTTAAATTGGCTCCACTGGGGGGGCGGGGGAGCCATGGTAGAGGCAGGGGAGGGCAGGCACCCAGAGAGCTCTGGGGAGGACTAGGTGTCCCAGCAGAAGCCATCTCCTCTAGGCTGTCTAGTAACAAGTCAGAGAGAGAGAGAGAGTAAGACAGGAGTCATACATGCCCACCTCCTCCTCAGCCATGATCAGCTGAACCTCCAACAGGTCCTGTTTCTCGCTGATCCTGATGGTCTTCCTCAAGCTTGCAGAGCTCATTCATCTGACCCAGAGGCATGATGACTTGTGTCAGGTGGCAGTAAGAGTATGGGCTGAAGGTTGGCAATGTGAACCTATGGACGTGGGGAAGAGACTGTGTGAGTGGTCTAAGCTGACAAATGCACCCTAGGCAACTCTGGTGAAGGCAACTCTTAGGTCTAATCTTTAGGGGTGCTTTCATGTTGCATAGGGGTCTTGCCTCCTGGGTAACCTGTCCCTTAACATTCTGAAAAAGGAAGTGAGAAGCCTGCTCAGACATTTCCTCTCTGACCTCATATCCATAAGATTCCCCATCACGCAGTTGGCACAGTCATATGTTCTGGGACTGACAGTAGAATCGTGTAAGGCGGGGTGTTAGAAATTTCCTTCATTTCTTGGTGGGGGATCCTTCTGTGCTAACTCAGGTCCAGCTTCTACCTCCCACCCCCCACCTGCTAGCTTGAGACCAAATTCTTACAACAAGATCAAACATTGCTAAAACATAACAGAATGTAGTTAAAATTCCCCTTATTTGGCAGTACTTACCCAGGAGCTTATTGTGAAAATAATGGGTGGTCACTAAGTGAAAACAATGGGTGGTCATACACTATGGGTTCTACATGACCTGGTGTAAAGGGTCTCCTCAGTCCTCACCATGACCTCTGCCAGATTCTAGGATGCTGCCTCAACAGACCTGAGTCCAGAGCCTGAGACCAAGACTATGTCTTCCCTGGAACCATGGATTTGAAAATGAGAAGGCACTCAACCTGAAAACCTTGGCCAGGGTTTCCAGTAGGCACAGACCATATTTATTTGGGGCCCCCACATTTTTCTAGGTATTGAGATATACTCACTCATTCTTTAGGGTCCTCACCTTGACTCTTGGCATGACCTAAGGTCTCTGCTCTCTGTTGACCAGAAGTACTTCCTCAAATGAGCTGATGTCATCCTCTAAGACCAAGGTCTTCACCTCTGTAAGAAACTACAGAGCAAAGTAAGGAGGCTCATACCCATACCCCAAATCACCTGGCTCCTGCCAACATCACAAAATGTTGACAACAGAAATAGCACCCTCTATGTTGGTGGGGTTTTCCCATCCTGCAGGTTATTCATTTTCAGTCATGCCATGGATTGCCCTATATCCAGGCTCCCCCCACTTGGAACATTTGACATCTCCCTCTTCAACCAAGACCTCACCTCCCTGAGGACTCTCCACCTCCTTGCCCATTATCAAAAGTAGCATGCCACCTTCAGGGATGACAAGGATGACAGGGGCCAACTTTATTGGGCCCTCTCTGTGTGTGGTCAGAGTCCCCTCAGTTACCTCAAGGTATCTGTGTTTCCTTCCTCAGGGTGTAGATCTATCCTTTCTCCTAACCCGAGGATGCATCCTGCAGGCAAAGGCCACTCTCTAGTGTTCTGAAGCGACATTCTTCAGGTCAAGGCTTACCCCTCTAGAAGACCCCCACCCTTGGGCAGCAGTCAGGAATCACCTCATCTGGTTATCCTTCTGGTCTGGAGCCTGCAGAGACTGAGTGCAGAGGCATAGGATCCATCTCTGATATAGGGTCCTAGGTCTTCATTCCTCCCTCAAGGTCCCCATCTTGACTCCCCCCAGAACCTGGACCCTCCCATCCAGTCAACAAACTGGGGTTCTTTATAAACATTTCCCAGTCTCTCCTAGACCCAAATGTGGAAGTCAGCAAATGCCACTTCAAGGGGTCTTAAAGGTATCAGAGCAGGGGAAGGTTTCTTTTGGGTCATTTAGGTTGTGGGGTCCAGGGTCTCTGCAATCCTTCCTCAGGTACCTCAACTTGACTCTGAGCTGTACCAGGGTCATTTATCTGCTGATCTGAGGCCCTACTCCTTGGGTCAAATCTTCAGGCTGTCTAACATCCAGTTACAGAATTCTTGAGACACCGCCTGTGGTCATCATTTCACCAAGGGTCTCCCCAGTGTTAAAGGCAGGTGTGATCTGCATGCCTCATATTTTTGTAAAGAAGTAGGGGCATAAGTTTAAAATCTTTTCCCTTATTGTCCTTGTCATCTATATCATATAGTCTACAGCCCCTCCCAACTTCCCTGCTGCCCCAGGCCCCCACCCCAATATCATCACAGTCTTTAGCCTCCCCCAGGGATGCTCAAGTTTTGTTTTTCCAATATTGTTGCTCATATTTTGTTTGTTTTAAGGCTTAATTTTTATAGCACTTTTCAACAAAGAGAAAAATAAAGAGAATGATACAGAGATTTCCCAGTAAGTCTCTGTTTCCCCCTCACATATATACTATCTTCCATTATCAATGTCTTCCACCAAATGGTCCATTTTTAACAACAAATGTGCCTACACTGATACATCATCATCAGCTTTGGGTAAATAGTTATACAGTTGCTGGACTGTATGTTAAAATCATGTTTACAAAACTGACAAACTGACTTCCCAAGTGCCTGTACCATTTTGCATTCCCACCAGTAATGAATGTAAGTTCCTACTACTACATATTTTTGACAGCATTTAGGGTTGTCAATGTACCAGATTTTGACCATTGTCATAGGTGTTTATTTATTGGGTGTGTGAATGGCGTCATCAAGTGACACGTCAAGTTTGTGGATGGCTGGTATCAAGCAGGGAAAAAGGTAAAATGAAGCTATCTAACATCTTAGAGTTTGACCCAAAGCATCTTGAGCTTCCATAACCACATTAGACAATTCCTTATAAGAAATCACTGTTTACATAGTTGGGTTCAGTTTCTTTAGGAAACAAGACTCATCCACCATCCCCATACCTCTCGTCCTCCTGAGTCAGGCCCTGCCTTTTTCATAAGGGAAGGGGGAGGAGGCATTGCTGGAACCTAGGAGGTAAAGAAGAGGACAAAGCTCTCCCTCTGGGGATCTTACTAGCACAACAAGTGACAACCATCTTCACCCTATTCCCCTGTTCCCAGTGGCCTTAACCACTTGATTTTCCCTCATGCTTTGTTCTAAAGTCCCATTTGACCACCCTCCCCACACAACAGTGAACTTATTGCAGGTGTCCAGGATCCAAATGTGCTTCCCATTTCCCTCTCGATGTCAAAAATAGGCCGTGGAGGACTCTAGGAGGAAAGCAGCCCAGGGAACATGCATCTTTGTAGGTTTTAAAATTTTCTCTCTGACTACTGGGTTCAGAAAGAAGTGGGGAGCTCCTAGGGGAGGTAAGAAGGACCACAGAAAATGTGCTGATATCATTCATGTGGATGGTAATGTTGCAAGGACTAGTGGGAGAACTCTGGACTTGGACTGGAAATGGAGGAAGAAGGGAAAGGCTGGATTCAAGGAATGCAAAGAGAAGAGGAAGAGAGGTCCCATCTCCTTCCAGTTTTATGAATTGATCTGGGGGTTAGGGGAGGGAATGCAGGTACAGATGTCCAGAGACCCATTTCCTGTCTAAAGGAAAGGGAAGGCACAATTGTCCTGAAATGGGCAATGCACTTGGTTCATGGTTCAGCACCACTGCACAGGACAGGAAGATGGTGCCTGTCTTGAGCAGACTGTGTGTAAAACACAGCACAGGCTTCTATGGTGACCCCTGATGATCTTATCACAGAGCTGATCCTGTGTCTTCCCTAAAAGACAAAGTGACTTCAACCAAGGGCTCCCACAGGCATCCTGGGCTATGTGTACAGGATGCCACAGCCTCATACTGAGTGGAGGAGATGTGTCGCAGAGCTTGGACAAGGTAGTGTCTACCAAAAAGGGATTTGTGCCCTGGATATGAATGGGGAAACTTTCCAGAAATCTCATATCTAGTTGTGATGACCCCCTGGCTGCTGAATCTCTGTTCTGGGACCCCCAACACCTCCAGATCCTGCCTCTGAAGCTAGAAATCAATGGTTTAGGGAAGGAGGCAAGTACATTTTCCTAATGTGGTGGTGCCAGAATATTTAGAAGGTGACATATTATCTGAAGGAGACAACCCCAATATGGAGTCTTCAAAATCCACATTTATGTTGGTTGACAGCTCACCATGGACAAGGCACTATGCTCAGCATGACCCAGGGATCATCTCCTCAAAGACTCCCAATGACTTTCTGGGCTGGCATCTGTCACTACCCCTTACTCAAAGTTCAGTGTGTTCATTGGATTGTCCATATTTTTGAGTCAGCATACTAAAAGTGTGAATTATTCATGGCAATTTGGAGTGTGTCCTCACACGGTAGGCATCTTTTTTGTGGCCCATTGTGTGTTTCTGTTCCAGGCTTCCTCTTTCTTTTTTTTTTAATTTTTAAATATATATTTTATTTTATTGATTATGCCATTACAATTATTCTATTTCCCCCCCTCCGTTCCCCTCCACCCTGCACACCCCTCCTCCACAATTCCCCCCTTTAGTTCATAAACACGTGTCTCAAGTTCTTTACATTCTATATTTCCCATACTATTCTTGCCCTCCCCCCATCTATTTTCTACCTACCATCTATGCTTCTTATTTTCTGTACCTTCTCCCCCCTTCTACTCCTCCCACTCCCCTGTTGCTAACCCTCCTTGAGATCTTCATTTCTATGTTTCCACTCCTGATCTAGCTGCCTTCTTAATTTGCTTTTGTTTAAGGTGGGGTTGTTAATAACTGTGAGTTTGCTGTCCTTTCACTGTTCATCTTTTTTTATCTTCTTTGTCTTAGGTAAGTCCCTTTAACATTTTATATAATAAGGGCTTGGTGATGATGAACTTCTCGAATTTGATCTTATCTGAGAAGCACTTTATCTGTCCTTCCATTCTAAATGAAAGCTTTGCTGGATAGAGCAATCTTGGTTGTAGGTCTTTGGTTTCCATGACTTGGAATACTTCTTTCCAGACCCTTCTTGCCTGGAAGGTCTCTTTTGAGAAATCCACTGACAGTCTGATGGGAACTCCTTTGTAGGTGACTGTCCCCTTATCTCTTGCTGCTTCTAGGATTCTCTCCTTCATTTTAATCTTGGCTAATGTAATGATGATGTGCCTTGGTGTGTTCCTTCTTGGGTCCACCTTCTTTGGGACTCCTCTGAGATTCCTGGATTTCCTGGAAGTCTATTTCCTTTGCCAGAATGGGGAAGTTCTCTTTTATTATTTGTTCAAATAAGGTTTCCACTTGTGGCTGTTCCTCTTCCCCTTCTGGTACTCCTATAATTCGGATGTTGGAGCTTTTAAAGATGTCCTAGAGGTTCCTAAGCCTCTCCTCAGTTTTTTGAATTCTTGTTTCTTTATATTTTTCTGTTTGGTCATTTTTTCGTTCCTTCTAGTCTGCTCCCTTGATTTGAGTCCCAGTTTCCTTTCCATTACTTTTGGTTTCCTGTGCATTTCCATTCATTTCAATTAGTTTCGCCTTCATATGTTCCTCTAATTTGTGACTAAAATCAACCAGTTCTGTGAGCATCCTAATCAGCAGTGTTTTGAACTGTGCATCTGAAAGTTTGGCTATTTCTTCATCGCTTAGATGTATTGGCTCTGGGGCTCTGAGTTGTACTTGAGCCATGTTTTGATCTGGTCTTGCCTGTTATGAATGAGGAGAGGCACCTTAGGTGTTCACCAGGGTGGAGCCACCCAGGTTGCTGGTTTGTGACGCTGTATGTGGGGGTGGGGGTCAGAGAGGGAGCAATGGCGGTCCTCTCCGCTTGCTCAGTCCGCCTCACTGCTCATCCCTGCCCATTTATCTGAGTGCAAATGTGCCAGCCCGCCGCCCTGCGTCGGGACCTGCGTGGTCTGTCTCAATGCACGTCTCTTCACTGGTTTATCTGCGCGCAAATGCATGACCAACCGCAGACAGCCAGCAGCGCCGCGCCTTCCCTGGGTCAGCCAGTAGCCACCCCGCACCTGGGATCTGCACCCTCAGCTGGCCGCTGAGGTCGGGGGATCTTTTTTGCCCGACCCGCTCCGCTGCTGGCTTCGCCCCTCTCACCGGTTTAGGTGAGTGGTTTATTGTTTTCAGACTCCGTATTGTTCGATTTTCTGTGGTTTGGTTATGTTTATTGTTGTTAAAACTTTGTTCTTTTTAGATTTGGTTGTGCAAGGAAGCAAAGTGTTTCCACCTACGCCTCCATCTTGGCGGAAGTCCTCCTATCATGGCCATTCTGACCAGTGTGATGTGGTATCTCCTTGTGATTTTAATTTGTTTCACTCTGATGGCTAGAGATGCTGAGCATCTTTTCATATGTCTCTGGGCCCTCTATATGTCCTCCTTGGAGAAGTGTCTGTTCAGGCCTCTTGCCCATTTTCTAATTGGGTTGTTTGTCCTCTTGGAGTGGACTCATGTCAGTTCTTTATATACTTTGGAGTTCAAGCCATTGTTGTCCAAGGTATCATTGGCAAATATGTTTTCTCATTTGGTTGGGTCTCTTTTCATTTTAATGCTCTTTTCTTTAGCTGTGTAGAAGCTTTTTATTCTGATGAGATCCCATTTGTTTTTTTTTCTTTCCTTTATGTCCCTTGCTCCAGAAGACATATGGGTGAAAATATTGCCACGTGGAATATCTGAGATTTTCCTGCCTATGTTTTCCCCTAGGACTTCTATGGTATCATGAACATTTAAGTCTTTTATCCACCTTGAATTTATTATTTTTTCTATGGTGTAACTTGGTAATTGACTTTCTTTCTTTTTTCTTTTTCTTTTTTATAATGTAGATTTCCAGGTCACCCGACACCACTTGTTGAAGAGGTTATTTTTACTCCATTTTATGTGTCTACCATTTTCGTCAAATACTAATTGACCATAGAGACTGGGGTTTATTTTTGGGCTCTCTATTGTGCTCCATTTGTCTATGGACACAACAGACAAATTGTTCTGTTCTTATGCCAGTACCACACTGTTTTCATTACAGTGGCCTTGTAATACAGTTTGACATCAGGTATTGTGATCCTTCTTACTTTGTTCTTCTTTCTCAAAATTGCTGCAAGCTATTTGGGGTTGTTTATGGTTCCATATAAATTTTTGAAATATTTGTTCTATATCTGATAAATATGTCATTGGTACTTTAATAGGGATTACATCAAATATATAAATTGCTCTGGGTTATATGGGCATTTTGATGATAATTCTTCCAATCCATCAACATGGCGCATGCTTCCATTTGTTTGTGTCTTCCTTGATTTCTTTCTCCATTTTTCTGTAGTTTTCTGAGTACAGGACTTTTACTTCCTCAGTTAGATTTATTCCTGAGTACTATACCTTTCTTGTTGCCATATCAAATGGGATTTTTTTCTGACTTCTGTTTCTGATATTTTATTGTTGGTGTACAAAAATGCCTTTGATTTCTGCATACTGACTTTGTATTCTGCTGTTTTGCCAAATTCACTTATTAGGTTGAGTAGTTTTTTGGTGGCGTCTCTAGAATTTTCTATGTACACTATCATGTCTGCAAACAATGAGTGTTTTGCTTCCTCTTTTCCAATTTGGACGTCTTTTATTTCTTTTTCTTGTCTGATTGCTGTGGCTAGGACTTCCAGTACTATGTGGAAGAGGAGTGCTGAAAGAGGACATCTTTTTTTGTTCCTTATTGTAGTGAGAAAGCTTTTAGTTTTTTCTCATTATGTTGGCTGTAGGTCTCTCGTATATGGCCTTTATTATGTTGAGGAATGTTCCCTCTATTCCCACTTTACTGTTTTTTGTCAGAAATGGGTGCTGTACCTTATCAAATGCTTTTTCTGGATCTATTCATATGATCATGTGATTTTTTCTTTTCTTGTGTTTATTTGATGTACTACATTTATTGATTTGTGAATATTGTGCCATCCTTGCATCCCTGGGACGATCTGACGTGGTCATGGTGTGTGATCTTTTTTTTAATTATTATTATTATTTTGCTTATTTACTTTTTTTTTAGAGAGAGAGGAAGGGAGGGAGAAAGAGAGGGAGAGAAACATCCATGTGTGGTTGCCTCTTATGTGGACCCCACTGGGGACCCGGCCTGAAACCCAGGCATGTGCCCTGACTGGGAATTGAACCAGGACCTTTTAGCTTGCAGCCTGCGCTCAATCCACTGAGCTACACCAGCCAGGGCTTGATCTTTTTAATGTTTTGCTGGACGTGGTTTGCCAATATTTTGTTGAGGATTTTAGCGTCTATGTTCATCAACAATATTGGCCTGAAGTTTTCTTTCTTTCCTATGTGTTTATTCGGTTATGGGGTTAAGATGATGCTGGCTTCATAAAAAGAGTTTGGGGGTCTTTTGTGTTCTTGGATTTTTTTGAATAGTCTGTGAAGGATATGGGGTTAGATTTTCCTTCAATGGTTTGTAAAATGCTCCTGTGAATCTGTCCCTGGTCCAGGGATTTTGTGAGTCGGGAGGTTTTTTATTACTGCTTCAATTTCTTCAGGTGCTATTGGTCTGTTTAGGCTTTCTGCTTCTTTTTCGCTCAGTTTTGGAAGATTATACTTTTCTAGAAATTTGTCCATTTTATCTAGGTTTTCTAACTTCTTGGCATATACTTCTTCATAGTAATTTCTTACAATCCTTTGTATTTCTGTGGTATCAGTTGTAATCTCTCCTTTCATTTCTGATTGTGTTTATTTGGGTCCTCACTCTGTTTTTCTTGATGAGTCTGTTTAATGGCTTGTCAATTTTGTTTATATTTTCAAAGCACAAGCTTCTGGATTTATTGATCCTTAGAATTGTGCTTTTAGTTTCAATGTCATTTAATTTTGCTCTGATCTTGGTTAGTTCCTTCCATTTGTTTTGGGCTGTCTTTGTTGTCGTGCTTTCAGTTCTTGTGGGCATAGGGTTAGGTTGTTTATTTGAAATGTTTCTATCTTTTTTAAGTAGGCCTGTATGGCTATGAACTTCCCTCTCAGGACTGCCTCTGCTGCGTCCCGTACGTTTTGAACTGCTGTGAGTTCATTTTCATTTGTTTCCAGAAACTTTTTTCATTTCTTCCTTGATCTCATTCATTCTTGGCCCAATCATTGCTATTCAATCTCCACGAGTTTGAGTGTTTTTTAGTTTTTTTCCTTGAGGTTGGTTTCTAGTTTCAGGCCCTTGTGGTCTAAGAAGATGCTTGATATGATTTCAACTTTCTTGAATTTGTTGAGGCTTGTTTTGTGTCCTATCATGTGGTCCATCTTTGAAAATGTTCTATGTGCATTCGAAAGGAATGTTTACTTTGCTTCTTTCGGATGAAAGGTTCTATATATGTCAGTCAAGTCCATTGGACCTAGTACATTGTTCAATGCCACAATATCTTTGTTGATGTTTTGTTTGGAAGATCTATCCATTTTTTAAAAGATTTTATTTATTTATCTTTAGAGGGAAAGGGAAGGACAGAGGGAGAGAAACATCAATGTACAGTTGCCTTTCATGCGTCCCCTGCTGGGAAGTGGCCTGCAGGGAACTGGCTTTCAACCCAGGCATGTGCCCTGACTGGGAATCGAACTGCGATTGTCTGGTTTGCGGGCCAGTGCTCAATCCACTGAGCTACATCAGCCAGGGCAGATCTATCCATTTTTGACTGTGGGGTGTTAAAATCCCCTACCATAATTGTGTTGCAGTCAGTATCTTTCTTGAAGTCCTCCAAGTGTCTCATTATATATTTGGGTGCTCCTTTGTTGAGTGACTATATATTTACAATATTTATGTCTTCTTGAATGATTCTTCCCTTGAGTATTTTGAAGTGACCTTCTGGGTCTTTTTTTATGGCCCTTGTTTTGAAGTCCATTTTGTGTGATGTGTGTATTGCTACCCCGGCTTTTTTTTTTCTTTTTCCATGTCCATTTGCTTGGAGTATTCTTTTTCCAACCCTTCACTTTCAGTCTGTGTAAGTCTTTTGTACTGAGGTGGGTCTCTTGTAGGCAGCATATGTGTGGGTCACGATTTCTTATCCATTCAGTCGCTGTGTCGTTTGATCAAAGCATTTTATCCATGTACATTTAAGATCATTATTGATAGGTACTTATGCATTGCCATTTTACTTCCTTCATATCTGTGTTCCTCTCTCTCTCGCTCTTTTTCTCCCTTTTCTTAACGCAGTCCCTTTAGCATGTCTTGCAGTGCTGGTTTGGTGGAGGTATTCTTTGAGCCTTCTTTTGTCTCGAAAACTCCTTATTTCACCTGCCATTTTAACTGAGAGCCTTGCTGCATAGAGTAGTCTTGATTGTAGGCCATTGTTTTCCATTAATTGGAGTAGATCTGGCCATCCACTTCAGGCTTGTAGCATTCTCATTGAGAAGTCAGGTGCTAGCCTCATCGGGACTCCCTTGTGTGTCACTTCCTGTTTCTCCCTTGCTGCCTTTAAGATTCTCTCTTTCTCTTGGAATTTTTCCATTTTTAATTATGATGTGTCTTAGAGTGGGCCTCTTTGGGTTTCTCTTGATTGGGACCCTCTCTGCTCTCTGGATTTGTGTGATTTTTTTTTCTCTCATCACATTAGGGACATTTCCCATCATTACTTGTTCAAACAGGTTTTCTGTCCTTTGCTCTTCTTCTTCTCCTTCTGGTATCTCTAATATATGGATATTACTACATTTCATGTTGTCATGTAGTTCCCTTAACACCTCTTCATTGCCTCTGAGTCTGTTTTCCTTTTCCTGGTCTTTCTGTGACTTTTTTTTTTTTTTTTTGCCTTAACCTCCAGCTTGCTGGATCAAACCAATACACTTGATTTGATCCTCTGCTTCATTGATCCTGCTCTGGATTCCTTCTACTGTGTTCTTCAGTTCAGAAATTGTATTCCTCATTTCATCTTGGCTCCTGTTGATAGTTTCTATTTCCTTTTTCAGGTTGATATAGTTTGCAGTGAGTTCATCATACTTTCCCTGTGGTTTTTGGTAATTCTCAGTGAGCTCTTTGAGCTTCCTTATAACTATCGCTTTGAATCAATACCCAATAGTTGACTTGCATCTGTTTCATTTAGCATTCTTGCTGAGGCTTCCTCTTATCCTTTCGTTTGGGGTTTGTTTGTCTTCCCATTGTTTGTGAGACTCTTTTTGTTAGCCTCTGCTTCTTAAATTGATCTATTCTGAGTCCCTGCATTTATGTTGTGAACTTCTATGGTAGGAGACCTGTGAGAGTCAGTGGTGCAGTCTCCTCGATCTCTTGAACTTGCTGCTCTTGGGGTGTCATTTATGTTGGCTCCCTGTATGTGTTTGGGTTTTGATTGTTGTTGGGTCTTTGCTTGGTGGGTCCTTCCCTCCTGCCTCAGTGACCCTGGTTGACTGAGGGTCACTCTGCCCACCACGTCTTTTATGTTGTTGTGCAGGTGCGGACGGGTGGTGTTGAAGCTTGTTCTTCTGTCTATCTGAAGAACAAGCTGAAGAGGTTATGAGGCTTCTCTGTCCCTGTTGTTCAGTTGTTTGTTCTGGATAATTTCTCTACCATTTAGTTGTAGTTCCAGATTGGTCCTGGGTGGAGGTTAGTTTGGCTTTCACTCACTCCTCTGCCATCTTCCTTTATTATCTGTTGATGGTTCCTTTGTTGGGTTCTCTCTTCCAGCAGGTATATTGCTGTTCACAGCTCCCATCTCCTCTTTTATGTGATCAGTTGGAGGGGAAGGCAAAATGGATTAAGACAGTGGGAATGTATTCTATGGGATTTAAAGTACCAACAGATAGAGAAGAGGTAGACAAGTATAAATTGGACAAGAGCCAACAAGTTCCTTTAGATGAGTATAGTGTTAACTGTGATATTTCACCAACTAGCCAGTTTTTAGAAAGGGTGGAAAAGGGATAGGACTCTTGTTAGATGGGTGAAGGATTGTGAGTTGAATCCAGAAAATAGAGAGCTTGTGAGAAGTCAGATTATGAGATATGGTTAAAGGACAGAAAAATAGGTGTAGCGTGCAAAAGAATAGAGTTAACCACAATAGTCATAAAGCTCCAGAAGACAGTGAAATGGGCTAAGATCTGGGAGGGGTGCTGTGTAGTATTTACAACTGTGTGGAACAATGATTATTTAGAATAATGGTGGAACAACAATCATAAGTCAGGAGTTATATGATCTGAATAACAAGAATAGGAACTACACAGCCTAGAGTGGTGTGTTATGGGGCCACAAGTGAAGTGAAAGAAGAAAAATTAAAAGACACTATGAAAGCGAGAACAAGGAAAACCTGTCAAGCAATGCAATTAAACAAACAAATAAAATGAAGAAAACTAAACAGAAAGAAGAGAAATAAAAAGAAAATACTAATGAAATAAAATAAGTAAAAATAATGAAAAAAATAATACAAAGAAACAATAGCATGCAACTTCTCTGGAATAGGAAAGTGAAATTTGCCTCAGTTTCTCAGTTGTTGGGATTAGCCTTCTGTTCCCTCTTTGGGTCTGTCTCTGGTCCTTTCACAGCTCCAGGTCTCATTGTCTCACTTGGGGACAAAAGAGGGGAAAAAAAAGAAAAAAAAAACCTTTTAAAATGGAATTAAAAAACAAAAAAGCTTTTTGCTGACTTTAAATTGGCCAAGCAAGTTCTTCTTGTCTTCCTGGATGCTGCAGGCTGAGGAGGACTGGGCTTTGCTTTTCTCCCTTTCCGTGGTTTTGCAAGGATGGGGGCCAGGTCTGGGCCACAATCTTCACAGTCGTCCAGCCTCCAGCCCAGGTCCTCTGTTTGCTGCCATCTGCGCCAGGCTGGCACCTTCAATCCACCAGTTGTGCTGTCCTTGAGGTGCACTAATTAGGGGCAACTCACACACCACCTTCTTGCTCTTTGCTGTCTAGGAGCTAGGCATGCTCAAAGCCTCTTCAGGGTAGTTCAGCTCCCCCCACTGAGGGTAGTTCAGCTCCCCCACTGAGTTAAGTCTTTCTGGGGACTGCTAACTCCCTGAGCCTTGGTGCTCTCCTCTGTGGAGGGCACCTCCTCCTTCCTCTTATGGAGCCAGCTGAGCTGTGTGGGGGCGGGGGGCACTGTGGTGGCTGTGGTGTGGGTGGGGTGTGGTGCTGCATTGGTGGAGGTGGGGGTGTGGCTGAGGCTGTGGCAGGGGCAGGGGCAGGGGTGAGGCCAAGGCCACTGCTGCGGGAGAGTCACCTAAACAGTGACCAAGAGCCTTTTTTTTTTTTGGAGCAAAATCCTCCTGTTGATGCCTGCCACTCCTAACAAAGCGCCTAGCCTCCCACATAGCCCAACTTTCCAGCCAGACCAGAGACTATCCGTGTCAGCGTGTCAGGGGCTGTCACGGCCCAACTCTTCTCCCTTTTCCAGGAGTCACCCAGGTCCCCAATTTCTCTGGTAATGACCCAGTCGCTGTCCACAGTCTCAGCAGGTGAACACCGCCCCGTCCACCTCCCACTTTGTCTTTGTTCCCCCGCAGAGACTTCAAGCATCCAGGTCCATCCTGGTGCCCCTCTATTCTCCTTGTTTGGCAGAGGAGGGAGCTGTTGATTTGACTCTGCTCTAAGGGTCCTGTGGCATGCTCTGGCAAGGCACCAGGCCAGGGACTGCAGCATTCCTGGTCCCCACACTGGTCCCAGGGACCTTACTGTCCCAATGCAATCTCCTTACGGTCTGTTTCTCAATGTCCTCTACAATTTTGGCTTCCAACCTTAATATATGCTGGGATTTCGTTGGCTGTTCACTCTGTTCCCCAGAAGATCAGCTAGGTGTTCCACCTGTGTGCAGGGGGAAGTCACAATTCCAACTTTCAAAGAGACGGGCCTTGGCTCATCGAGAACTTCAAGAGAGAAGGCAACTGGATGACTACTGCTACTTGGCCAGGGACCAGCGCAACACCTCCACAGAGGAAGAAGAAGCAGGTAGCCCCTGCAGGATGCTCCCCAAGAATTAACCATAGAGGAGGCTCCAAAGCAGCTGACCCGAAAACTCAGAAGAAAGCCCCAAGTGCTCAGGGACCCAGTGGAACCTGGTCATTCAAGTTCTCGGGTCTGTGGTCCTCAAGCAGTGCCATGATAGTCCATTGCCCAAATGAGCCAGGTGGCCCAAGTGGGGAGGGCACATCCGGAAATGTCACGTTTGCACCCTCAGCTCCTGCCAGAACCAATGGCGCATGGGGTCTGCCAACCAGCCACCCAGGTTACCCACTGTATGATTCAGTGATGTCTTTGTACACCACCTGTTATTCCATCCCGATGGCTGCCCTTTCAGTCATGGCCCCACCCACAGACCCTGATGGCAGGGGGGGGCTCCTCTGATGACTCATGTGTACTTGGTGAGCAATGCAGGGACAATACAGGCCCCTAAGCTCCCAATGATAGAAAATAATCACCACTTTGTAACCACAAATCCATTTTCAGCCTTAATAAATAAAGAAAAGCACAACTCCATGGGAGTAAATTAACAATGAGAATTGTGAGTCCGTGTTCTCGTTTCCATGCTACACACACCTTATCAGACAAGCCCTAGGAGGCTAGCAATCCTGGCCCGACCCAGGTGTTTGTCCCCATTGTCCTCATTCATTTTCACACACTCATCCAAGGGCTTGGCTAGGGAGCTCTGAAGCAAGCTTAGGAAGATCAGGTCCCTTGAGCCTCACCTGCTGGTCAGGAGACAAAACTGCCTGACCCCTGACCTTGGGGGGTCTCCTTCCAATAGTCAGGTACCTTAAAACAGGAGGGTCTTTCCTCACGGGTCCCCCGGTGATGCCAGGAAGTTTCCGACCAGCAGCTGAGCATCTCTAGCCCAATTTCCAGGGACCTCCCAGAGAGACCCACCTAAAACTAGGGCCACCCTATCTGCTCAGCCGTCTACAACCATGGCAGTCTGGCTCAGAAGACAGGCCATTCCAGTCAACCCCTGGGAGAAAGCCCATCATCCTCACAGCTAACAAGCACTGGGAACTCCCCCTAGAAGGGACCCAAATAAATAAAAGATTGCCCACAAGACACACAATCAAAGAAACAATATACTCATCACTTTTCCATCAGAGCTCTATTTCAGATCCTTTCTTTGGTCACAAAGTAGCTGTGTGACATGTCTAACACACAGCTTCATGAGCCAAGAGACATTTTTACAACAGAGCAAGAGTCACTTGCCAGACAGGTGCTGTGTTTCAAAGTCTGATGTCCCTTCAATGGTACATGAGGCAGTCCCATCCCTGGCTGGTCACCCTTGGGCAATCATTCAGTGCCTGCTCCCAGCCCTCCCACAACATCCCCTGGATGCTACTGAAGCGTTCTATGAGTTTGACCAGAACAAAGAAGGAGAAAACATGTAAGGGAGTCCTGAACACTAACCCGTTCTCTTAAAACACATTTCTTTGTACAACTCAGGAATGAGCAGGACCTAAATGAGTGACAACACCAAGATACTTAGCAAAAGCTTTCCTTTTTTTCTCTAAAGGTCATAGTCCTTGAGAGTGTCGATAAGTCCAGGCAAGTATCTCCCGAGGAAAGCCCGGTGCATCTGAACACAGAAAGCTGCTTACATGAACAGCAGGTGGTGGGTAGCACTCTCCACTGTGGTGCGAATTCAGACTAAGCCTGATTTATGTGTCTGTAGCATGATGGCATGTTGATGGTCATGAGTCAGCTGGTTTCTCAGTAACCTTCCTGTGAGGAGTTCTCCTGCCCCAGGGGGATTAAGTGCTCTGGGATGTCCACCTGGAAGATATCCTTTCCGCCTCTCCTGGGTATGGGCTCCAGTAACCACCTGGGGTTTGAAAGTGCAGTCAAGTACTTCTGCTTCAGATTGGTCAGTATAGCTTGATTTTCCAGTTCCACAAGCTCATCGGGAGCTACATTTTCTGGACACTGCAAAGTTTCCCCAATGTCAACGAGCCCTGTGCACCAAGAGAGAAGCACAGAGATGTTTTTCCCTTCCACAAACCAAGGCCTGCCTGTGAGAGAAAATGGTTATTCAACATTATAACCATTAGGGACTCAGCTGATATCACCAAATGGACACAGAGGGAACTGGGTCCCTCTCACTGAGCACTCCCGATGTGTCCCACTCTGTTCAGGGAATTCTGGGTGAGGCTGGGGCAGAGGGAGGAATGAAGAGGACAGGGCCTTGTCCTCAACAACTGCACCCAGGAACAGGCAGGTTCCAGCCAGACTGCTGAGGGCAGCATGTACAGGTGAGAAGGGCCCCGGCTGCTGTGGGGAACCCACAGACCATCAGCTCCCAAGCACTTCACCAGGTGAAAGGAGCTGATGTGGGACCTCAACCACTGAGGGGTGAAGGAACTTGCTCAGGTGCCCATGGGCACTGGGCGTGGGGCAGGTGTGTGACGCCTGAGTCTGGAGGTGACCCGACCCTCTCTGTGTGCTGTATAGCCTCTCGTGGCCTGTCACACAAACACACGCACATGTACGCACACAAGCCCACATGTGTACACACAGGCAACACCACATGCAGCCTTGGACTGGTCCCTGACTCTCAGACCACCAACGGGAACTGAGGCCCAGAGTGGACAAAGGGTCCGCCCAAGGTCCTGGAAACTTGTCCCACAGACACCCAGCCCAAGGCCCCTTGCTGCCCCTTTGGAGGTGTGCAGCTTAAAGAAACCACAACCCCACCCCAACAGGTTCAAAAGAAAGCAAGCCCCAAAGCTCCTGAGCAAGGTCATCAGGAATTTTGAGGTATCCGAGCGGTGCTCGGGGTGTGGCCACTTGCCAGCTATCACTCCACGGCCATACTTCTCCCCTTCTCGAAGCAAGGCCTGAATCTGAGCAGGGTTCCTCCCCAGCCTCTGCAGCAGCAGTTCCCTCCAGACGGCATCTTCCCAGTCCCTGTGAGCAATGTGGATGGCGATGGTACAGTGCCGGTGGCTGCTCAGCAAGGGACGCCAGCGAGTCTCCAGAGTCTTGACTCCATTTAAGACAAAACCTGCATAAGGCTGCCGGAAGGATAGGCAGCAGAACTTCATCTCCCCAGAGATCCGTGGGCCTCACGTGGCCTGCGGAAACACAGAGCACCAATGTCCATAAGCATCATGCACCAGCCCTCCAAGCTCATGGCCTGAGGGCTGACCTCCACCCGCTGTCCCCCAGGGACCCAGGAACCCCACTGACAGGGATGGTTTGTGGAGCAAGAGAGTGTTGGCTCCTTCTTCCTATCACCAAGCAGTCAGCTGGCAGGCCCAAGGAAAGGGGCTGGCGATGGGGATGCCTCATCTATCAAGTGGAGTCTTTGGGGAGCTCAAGGAAGAAGGTGGGGACAGCTACAGAAAGGAAGTCAGAACAAGGTGTAGTCAGTCCTACAAAGGAGGTCACTGAGGCCAGGGGAGCACAGAGTGCGGAAAGAGGGACCTTTGGCTTCACCCTGGGTGGGCAGGTTCTAGTCCTCTCCCAGCAATGACCATCCTGGGCTTTGCTTTTCTCCCCACCTGTCTCAACACTCTCAGCTGCCTGGCCCTGCCACCTCCAAGGCACTGCAGGTCCCCAAGCACTGGGGCCCCTCCCTCAGGGCTATAGAGTGCATATCCTTGGGATCTGGCCTGAGCTGGGCCCTGGGGACACCATGTGACCTCAGATAATCCTGTCAGGTATCTCCTCTGGACCCCTTTGGGCACCACCTTCCTCCATCCTCTTCCTACCCCACTGGTGTCCACTGTCAGCAGACATCCCGGCCCTCACCCAAGCTGAGAGAAATGAATAACAGGAGCAGGAACAACTGGCACGGGTATGCACGCCCCGGTCCCATGCTTGTCCCTGGAATGAGCATGATCCACAGATCCTAGAATTCAATCCTCAAAGAACTGGGTAGGAGTAGCACCACTGTCATCCTACTCTACAGTTAAGAAGGTGGCACCAAGGGATGAACAGATGACCCACAGTCATGGGGAACCTCACTGCATGAACCCCTGTCCTTGACTCCTTTCCTCGTACCTGGGGAAGGGGGTCCTTCTTCCTCACTGGAGGACCAAGCTCTGCCGTGGGAGGAGCAGTGCCCTGGGCCAGAGACTCAGCTGGGTCAGAGTGCCTGGCAGAGCCTCAGTCTCCAAGGGGTTGTGGTACCCGGCACCTACCTAACAGGACAGTCACAACCAGTGGTTACCCATCATCACCATGGGGTTGAGCCTTGGCTCTGCCCTCCACCCATGAGCAGCCCCACTCTCATCTGTCTCTTCCCTCCTGTCTTTAAAGGACATAAACCTCACCTCAGCTATCATGTCCTCGTGTTTATGAAAACACACACGCTCTCAAAGACAAGGCCTGGAGGACAAAGCTGCCTCGTGTTCACCCCCGTCCCAACCCACTGTCCTGCCAGTCCCTTTGCCCAGCTCCTCCGCCTTCCCTCCCTTTCTCTGGCTGGGCCGCCTTCCCCTGTGCTCTGGACCCCACCTCTCTTGTGCACTCAAGGACCTTGTTCCTGAGACCTTATCGATTAAGAAAAGGGCTGGACAGAGGTAATCAAGTTAAAATGAGACCCTCATCCAATGACTGGTGTCTTCATCTAAAGGGGGAATTTACAGACAGACATGCACCCAGGAGAGTAATGCCTTGTGAAGATGAAGGTCGAGATCTACAAGGCAAAGGATGCCAAAGCTTGCCTGCAAACCACCAGAACCTTGGGGACCAGGATGGACAGATTCTCTCTCAGTCCCCAGAAGAGGCAAACTCGGTGGACACCTTGATCTCGGACCTCCAGCCTCTGCAACCGTCGGACAACACCTGTCTGTTGTTTAAGCCACTAGGGCCGCGGCTCTTTGATGTGACCAGCCCAGCAAATGACTACAGAGGCACAGACCCTTCCTGCACATCTCCACAGGGCAGAGAAGTTTTGCCATCGGCAGCACTTCAAGCATATTCCTTCACATCTGTACATTTTCTTCTAGAGTATGTTTTGCTGCCTGTATGGTATCCGCTGCCCTGGGAGACTGCCAGCGCCCAAACGACCTCCTCCCAGGCCCGGATGAGGAGAGGACCCCAGGACGCGACACGGGGACCCCACAGAGCAGTAGGCTTGTATAGTGGATGCGCCCCAGCCCCCCCACCCCAAGACCGGTGAGAGGTGGCAGGTACGGGCGTTGGTTAACCACCCTGGGCTGGCAGATACAAAAACTCCTGTCTGCTGGGCTTACAAAAGCCTATAGACACATACAAATACCTAAGCACCACCCCCGAACACAGCAGGACGCACGCCCAGCCTCAGCACCAGGCCCTGACACAGCAGCAGGCTTGCCCGGATGCAGCAGCAGGCCTGAACGCGACAGCAAGCCCTCACGCAGCAGTACGCATGCCTGGACGCAGCCAGCGCAGTGCCCGCAGGCAGACGAGCAGCCAGGCAGTGACTTAAACACGCACATAAGTACAAAGGCAAGCAGCCCACGGTTGCTAGGAGACATAGTTGGCCTCACCGGACACCAGCGCTGGACAGGGCCCTGGATACCCTGGCGGAAAAGGGAGGGAAGGGCAAAATGCTGTGGGGATGGGAAGAGGAAGGGGCAGGGCTAGGCAAATCAGGGGAGGGCACTTGAGAGAAGGTGCGGGACTAGGGGGAGGAATAGCTGGGTGCCATGCCTGGAAAAGAGCCAGGGGTGTAGCTAGGGGGCAAAAAAGTGAGAAAGTGCGGGGGGGACGGGGGCTGCAGGATGGATTTGGCAGAGCGGTGAGAAACAGCTGCAGGAGGAGCTGGGGGGTAGGCGGAGCTGCGGAAAAGCTTGGTGAACTAGGATCTGCAGCAGGGGTGGAGGAGGCGGAGCTCGGGGAGCAGTATCTGGGGAGGCCTTGGGGGAAGAGCTGAGGGGAGAAGGAGCTTCAGGGGTGAAGGAGGATCCAGGGAAAGCTGAGTAGGGGACAGAGGTGGAGAAGAGTATCTGTGGGCGGACCGGTGGAAAACAGCTGGGGGAGTAGGCGGAACTGGTGGGGTGATATATCTGGAGGCTGACCCTGTGGGAGTGGGGCGGAACTGTGAGAAAGCAGGGGGTGAACCAGAGACAGAGCTGGTGGATTGCAGTGGAGGTGCAGGGCTAAGCTGCACATAGCTGGGGATGGAGCATGCGAAGCTGCAGGGAAAGCTTGAGGAGCAGGAATAACTGGGGGAAAGTTGCGGAGGAGAGCTGAACAAGGGTGGAGCCACGGGGAGAGTGGGGCGGAGCTGGCAGGGAGGTAGCTTTGGGCACTGGGAACTTTGTAGCAGCTGGGCTAGGCCCACTCAGTGGCCAAGGACGGGCAGTGCCCTTTAGACTTCCATGACATCTGCACTCAATCTGCACTGCACTCGTAGGCATGGTTAAGGTGGCAGCCCAGGGTCCTCAGTGCCCTAAGCGGACCCTCAGAATGGACCCTCGGGGACATGGAGGCCAAGAGAGGGCAGCACAACTGGACCGAGTCCTGCATCTCAGGGCTGAATGCCAAGGCCCGGTTTGCTTTCTGCAAGCCCCTCCACCACCTCACGCCTCACACCCCACCCCACCCCACCCCCTGGTAGTAGCAGTAGGGTCTTGAGGAAAGGTCTTCATACTGCAGTTTTTGTTGCAGGTGAGAAGGAAAATCTGCACCCTGTTTATTGCAGGCCTAAGAGATGTCCTGTCCCAAACAAAGCTAGCTTCTCTGTCAGCTGTTTCCTCTCTTTTCTACCTCTCAGTTAGGGCTCACCCCTTTCAGTGCCACCACACTTGCCTCCTTGTGTCCAGTTACCCTCGCCTTCCTCTCTTTTACTTGATGACCGAGTCCTGTGTCCGTGCCTCTAAAATACCTGATCAGAATAAATGCTCCTTTTCCCCCCACTGCTACTCCCCGAGGCCAGGCTTCATGGTCTGGGGCCAGTGCTACTATTACCTGAGCCTCCCCACTGGCCTGGGCATCCCTGTGCTTCCTCTTCCAGTGGGTCTTCCATCGTGCCATCCGACTGCACGTCTGTCCTCATCAACCCCCCAACTGAAAACACCACCCAGTCCTCTCTTGTTTAAGCCCAAACACCTGGGGGCCATGGGACAGCCTTCCAGTGGTCCCAGCTCTCCCTCATCACCCAATAGTCTGGGTCACTGCTGCGGAGTCCCTGCACCTTGAACACCTTCTACAGGATTCCCCCTTTGTCTCCTGTACTTCCCGAGGCCTGGAGTGCCTGCTTCCTCTTGTCCCCACAAACTCTCCTGTCCTTCCCATGCAACGAGCATCCCCTTCTTTACCCCACACCCAAGCACCAGGTACTCTTGACTCCCAGTGGGGTAGTACCCTGTACCTTCCCACCTACCTTCCTTCACTGGGCTCTCATCTCCCGGGGTTGTAACTGCCTGCCTCTGAGAGCCTGGGCTCCCTCAGGGGCTTCCAGTTCTTTGAAGGCTAAGCCTGTGTCTTGCTGGTTTCAGTAAACCAGGTGCCTGTGCCCCAGTAATGCTTAGTAAATGTTGAATCAACAGAGGACTTCTTCTTTTGGTGAGCTGCGACCTACCCCCTCCTTGCACAAGCTGGAGGTAGCAGGAATGCTGGCCATGAGGTGAGAGGCAGAGTGTACCTCCATAGGGGTTTAGGCCTCCGAGCCACAGGGGTTGTTAATGATCACCAGGTCCAATGCTATTCATTGTCAGTTTTTCCTCCTCAGCTCCCTTGTCCCAAGAATGGTTATCAGCTGCTGCCGAACGTGCCTGAACCTCCCGTAGAGGGGTTTCAAGATATAAGGGAGGGTCCCCTGAATGGCTGGCTTGTGGTGTCCTCCCAAATCCTGTCGTTTGAGGAAATAGACCATGCCCCGTGAACTAGAGACTTACACTCTATGTCTGCTCGTGGGGACAGTGATGGAACTATAGAAGGACTGCTTTTTCTGACCCTCATGCGCGTGCTGAGAACAGGGTGTACGCTCTCCCTCAGGCACCAGTACAGTAAAGGTGGAGAGTGTGGTCCAAGGAAGGGGAAGCCCAAGTAGTGGGCCACAGCAACACCGTTGCCGGATGGGTGGGCCCAGGGAAGAGTGTCCTGGCCGGCTGCAGGGTAGGGTGGCAGCATGCCTCGGAAGGCCCAGTTGCAACTCAGTCCTGAATTTCAGCACAAACAAAGCGGTTGGCACAGAACCCTAAAACAACTGATTTTCTGACCTCCAAGCAACATTCCTTTTGCCAGCTGCTACCCTACCCATCCCCTCTCATAAACAAAGTCCTGGTGGGGACAAGCCCCCTCCCTCCCTCTGGTCATCTTGGCAGGCAGTTGCCTTCACCTCTGAGACCCGGACACCCCTGCCTTCCACTGCTTGGCCTTCTGTGGGTGCCCAGGAGACCCAGCAGCTGTCCGAGGACACCCAGGGGGGGCCTTTCTGGGACTCCTCCTCACTCCTCCCAGACACTGTGCTCTGCTGCCCCCCACCATCACAAATGCCTATGGCCTCCTGGGGCAGGAGAGAGCTCCTCTCTCAAGCTCCACTTCTTCCCCAGCCTGCCATTGCACCCATAACTCACCCCACCTTGTTTCAGGAAATCCTCTGCCCGCCACTGAAGGACTGTGACCATGGACATAGCCTCCTCTTGGAGCCCAGGGAACTCCGCCAAAAGTCAGCCTACCTTTCTTGTCCCCTGGCAGCACCCTGAAGAGCCCCTGGCTCCATGGCCCTCTTGGGCACCTGCTCTTGCACTTGCTGTCCTCTTTACCCCACTCCCTGCATGCTACTTTTGCTCTGAGACCCTGAGAGCTGCTGCCCGGTTTGCTCCTGCCATAGGTTGTGTGGAAAGCCCCCCGCTGAGACCTTTCAGATCCAAATTCCCATTTTCCTTCCTCTCTACTTCTCAGCAGGTCCCATTTCCTCCTCCGTAAGAACTTCCCAGCCCATTCTTCATTGAACTGCTTATTTTTTTGTTTTGTTTTGTTTGTTGTGTTTTTGTTGTGTTTTGTCTTTGTGTGTGTGTGTGTGTGTGTGTGTGTGTACAAGTTGAGGCCACTCTTGGCTGTGATGTTTGGGTGCTAATTCTGCCTGGTGGTCTGCATTTCAGGTTCTTCCTTCTGCCCCCCCAGGGACTGGTTTCTCTTTGCAGGCCTGGTTTGGATCCAGTAGCTCAGACCTCCACGTTTACACCACATGTTAGGGACTATCCCAGTGCTCCTCCTGCTAGAGGCTGCCCGTCAACTCAGATGAGTAGTCCCAGAGGAGGTGCCTGCTTCCAGCACTCTGCCTGTGAGAAAAGGTACTTGTCTTGCAATCCACTTGGTCACTGCTTGTTAGTACTTGGCCCAGCTTGAGGGCGTATAGCTCTCCAAACATCATACTCGGGCTGAGTGACATGCCGTCCAGCTGATTTGTCTGAGACGGTGTGTGGGGACCTGGAGCAGCTGTTGGCCATCACATAACATGGTTATGGGATGCCAATGGGTGGCTATAGGGTCCGGCAGAAGACCTATTCTGCTGACTCTTGGGCATCTGCATGCTCACCGTAACCACTATGGCAAGAGAAGAAAGTGTACGAAGAAGCAAGACAAAGCGATGCTCATAGGCACACGAAGCAAGGCCATCACACTTTGGATATTCTCAGTTCTTTTTCTAGGCATTTTCTTTACTCTGTCGCACCCATTCTTACCACCTGCTTTGTCTTATTTCTGAAAGATTCCTCAGAAGACACTCTCACTAAGCTTCAGCACTCTCTAGGATGTTGGAGGCAGGGCTCTCCCTGCCTCAAGACCACTGGAAACTCCTCGGCCCAGCATATTATACGCTGAACCCAGACATCCTCTGCTCAGAAACTCGGCACAGGGGCCTCCTTAGGTGGGATGTGAAGTACAGAGTTTATTGAGTCTCCCAAGTCAGTGTCAGTTGGACGAATGCATTGCCCCAGCTTCAATCTGTCTGGGCCTCCCATTTCCTAGTGTTCAGTCACCCATGCATAGCTGGAGTCCCCGGGAAGGTCTGGGGGCCATTCTAGTGTCTTCTTCCGCCACATGGTACTGCAGGGTCCTTTCCCCCGTGGGGACCCAGGTACCTCCCCAGTCTATGGTCCCGGGTCTGAAAACTGACTCCGGTGGGCAGAACCTGGGCGGACGATTGTCACTGGGGTAGCTGCCCCTCAGCCTCCTGCGTCTGTTTATGCTTTCGAGAGTCTCATTTTAGTGCTGCGGGGTCCACTGTGCCCCCAGGGAGGCTATGTTGTACTGCCCAGCTCCACCACTCTCTATGGTAGCCTGCTTGTCAGTGGTGTTCATCAAGCCAAGTATTCCCTGGCTTCTGCCCTTCTGTGCCTCTCAGGGACTTTTATTGCAATTTTGGGAAGACAGAGTCCCTTCTCCTTACCAAGCCCAGTACACCCAGCTTGTGTTGTGTAATAACTTCACTCTGGTTTGTCCTGCCTGGCAGCAGGCTGCCACCTCTCTTCCTGGTTTTCCTGGGGCCTCCTCAAATCGGGATGGCGCCACCCTACCTCCAGGGACTTAAGGGCACCTGTGTGGGAAAGAGCTGTGTGTGTAATTTGTTGCTCTCTCAGGTGTAGGTAAGTACAGCAGCAGCTCTTTATGGAAGGCTTGGCTGCAGTTCTGACTAGACCTTCTGGAGAAATCTGGGGAGTCCATATATCCTCTCTTTGCTCAGATGCCCCTGTTCCACATGCCATGGATGCAGGTTTTCCAAGGCTTCTGATGTTGGCCAGGTCCTGCCTTGCTGAATGTTCCGCCTTAAGTTCAGTCACTGCCAAACTGGCTTGACTTTCCCCACTGCCTGAGATGGGCTCACGGGAAGCTACATAGACTCATAGCCTCTTCCTCGGATTTCACTTTGTTAGTCACCTCAGTTTCTCATCCCCTAGCATCAAATCACAGAAGTCACC